>NC_079218.1:57779009-57789009 GCF_029633865.1 Lampris incognitus | reverse complement strand
TACGCTGGCCTACAACAAGACACACTAAAGAAAGTTATGCACATTAATATACCGTCCTCTAATACGCTGGCCTACAACAAGACAGACTAAAGAAAGTTATGCACATTAATAAACCGTCCTCTAATACGCTGGCCTACAACAAGACACACTAAGAAAGTTATGCACATTAATATACCGTCCTCTAATACGCTGGCCTACAACAAGACAGACTAAAGAAAGTTATGCACATTAATAAACCGTCCTCTAATACGCTGGCCTACAACAAGACAGGCTAAAGAAAGTTATGCACATTAATAAACCGTCCTCTGATACGCTGGCCTACAACAAGACAGACTAAAGAAAGTTATGCACATTAATAAACCGTCCTCTAATACGCTGGCCTACAACAAGACACACTAAAGAAAGTTATGCACATTAATATACCGTCCTCTAATACGCTGGCCTACAACAAGACAGACTAAATAAAGTTATGCACATTAATAAACCGTCCTCTAATATATTGGCCTACAAACAAGACAGACTAAAGAAAGTTATGCACATTAATAAAACCGTCCTCTAATACGCTGGCCTACAACAAGACACACTAAAGAAAGTTATGCACATTAATATACCGTCCTCTAATACGCTGGCCTACAACAAGACAGACCTAAAGAAAGTTATGCACATTAATATACCATCCTCTAATACGTCTGGCCTACAACAAGACAGACTAAAGACAGTTATGCACATTAATATACCGTCCCTCTAATACGCTGGCCTACAACAAGACAGACTAAAGAAAGTTATGCACATTAATAAACCGTCCTCTGATACGCTGGCCTACAACAAGACACACTAAAGAAAGTTATGCACATTAATATACCGTCCTCTAATTACGCTGGCCTACAACAAGACAGACTAAAGAAAGTCATGCACATTAATAAACCGTCCTCTAATATATTGGCCTACAACAAGACAGACTAAAGAAAGTTATGCACATTAATAAAACCGTCCTCTAATACGCTGGCCTACAACAAGACACACTAAAGAAAGTTATGCACATTAATATATACCGTCCTCTAATACGCTGGCCTACAACAAGACAGACTAAAGAAAGTTATGCACATTAATATACCATCCTCTAATACGCTGGCCTACAACAAGACAGACTAAAGACAGTTATGCACATTAATATACCGTCCTCTAATACGCTGGCCTACAACAAGACAGACTAAGAAAGTTATGCACATTAATATACCGTCCTCTAATACGCTGGCCTAGCAACAAGACAGACTAAAGAAAGTCATGCACATTAATATACCGTCCTCCTAATATGCTGGCCTACAACAAGACAGACTAAAGAAAGTTATGCACATTAATATACCGTCCTCTAATATGCTGGCCTACAACAAGACAGACTAAAGAAAGTTATGCACATTAATAAACCGTCCTCTGACACGCTGGCCTACAACAAGACAGACTAAAGAAAGTTCTGCACATTAATAAACCGTCCTCTAATACGCTGGCCTACAACAAGACAGACTAAAGAAAGTTATGCACATTAATAAACCGTCCTCTAATACGCTGGCCTACAACAAGACAGACTAAAGAAAGTTATGCACATTAATATACCGTCCTCTAATACGCTGGCCTACAACAAGACAGACTAAAGACAGTTATGCACATTAATATACCGTCCTCTAATACGCTGGCCTACAACAAGACAGACTAAAGAAAGTTATGCACATTAATATACCGTCCTCTAATACGCTGGCCTACAACAAGACAGACTAAAGAAAGTCATGCACATTAATATACCGTCCCTAAATATGCTGGCCTACAACAAGACAGACTAAAGAAAGTTATGCACATTAATATACCGTCCTCTAATACACTGGCCTACAACAAGACAGACTAAAGAAAGTTATGCACATTAATATACCGTCCTCTAATATGCTGGCCTACAACAAGACAGACTAAAGAAAGTTATGCACATTAATATACCGTCCTCTAATACGCTGGCCTACAACAAGACAGACTAAAGAAAGTTATGCACATTAATAAACCGTCCTCTGATACGCTGGCCTACAACAAGACACACTAAAGAAAGTTATGCACATTAATAAACCGTCCTCTAATACGCTGGCCTACAACAAGACAGACTAAAGAAAGTTATGCACATTAATATACCGTCCTCTAATACGCTGGCCTACAACAAGACAGACTAAAGACAGGTATGCCCATTAATATACCGTCCTCTAATACGCTGGCCTACAACAAGACACACTAAAGAAAGTCATGCACATTAATATACCGTCCTCTAATACGCTGGCCTACAACAAGACACACTAAAGAAAGTTATGCACGTTAATATACCGTCCTCTAATACGCTGGCCTACAACAAGACAGGCTAAAGAAAGTTATGCATATTAATATACCGTCCTCTAAAACGCTGGCCTACAAGAAGACAGGCTAAAGAAAGTTATGCATATTAATAAACCGTCCTCTGATACGCTGGCCTACAACAAGACACACTAAAGAAAGTTATGCACGTTAATATACCGTCCTCTAATACGCTGGCCTACAACAAGACAGGCTAAAGAAAGTCATGCACATTAATATACCGTCCTCTAATACGCTGACCTACAACAAGACACACTAAAGAAAGTTATGCACATTAATATACCGTCCTCTAATACGCTGACCTACAACAAGACAGACTAAAGAAAGTTATGCACATTAATATACCGTCCTCTAATACGCTGGCCTACAACAAGACACACTAAAGAAAGTTATGCACGTTAATATACCGTCCTCTAATACGCTGGCCTACAACAAGACAGGCTAAAGAAAGTTATGCACATTAATATACCGTCCTCTAATACGCTGGCCTACAACAAGACAGGCTAAAGAAAGTTATGCATATTAATAAACCGTCCTCTGATACGCTGGCCTACAACAAGACAGACTAAAGAAAGTTATGCACATTAATATACCGTCCTCTAATACGCTGGCCTACAACAAGACAGACTAAAGACAGTTATGCACATTAATAAACCGTCCTCTGATACGCTGGCCTACAACAAGACAGACTAAAGAAAGTTATGCACATTAATATACCGTCCTCTAATACGCTGGCCTACAACAAGACATACTAAAGACAGGTATGCCCATTAATATACCGTCCTCTAATACGCTGGCCTACAACAAGACAGACTAAAGAAAGTTATGCACATTAATATACTGTCCTCTAATACGCTGGCCTACAACAAGACACACTAAAGAAAGTTATGCACATTAATAAACCGTTCTTTAATACGCTGGCCTACAACAAGACAGACTAAAGAAAGTTATGCACTTTAATATACCGTCCTCTGATACGCTGGCCTACAACAAGACAGACTAAAGAAAGTTATGCACATTAATAAACCGTCCTCTAATACGCTGGCCTACAACAAGACAGGCTAAAGAAAGTTATGCACATTAATATACCGTCCTCTGATACGCTGGCCTACAACAAGACAGACTAAAGAAAGTTATGCACATTAATAAACCGTTCTTTAATACGCTGGCCTACAACAAGACAGACTAAAGAAAGTTATGCACATTAATATACCGTCCTCTGATACGCTGGCCTACAACAAGACAGACTAAAGAAAGTTATGCACATTAATAAACCGTCCTCTAATACGGTGGCATACAACAAGACAGACTAAAGAAAGTTATGCACATTAATAAACCGTCCTCTGATACGCTGGCCTACAACAAGACAGACTAAAGAAAGTTATGCACATTAATAAACCGTCCTCTGATACGCTGGCCTACAACAAGACAGGCTAAAGAAAGTTATGCACATTAATAAACCGTCCTCTGATACGCTGGCCTACAACAAGACAGACTAAAGAAAGTTATGCACATTAATAAACCGTCCTCTGATACGCTGGCCTACAACAAGACAGGCTAAAGAAAGTTATGCACATTAATATACCGTCCTCTAATACGCTGGCCTACAACAAGACAGACTAAAGAAAGTTATGCACAATAATAAACCGTCCTCTGATACGCTGGCCAACAACAAGACAGACTAAAGAAAGTTATGCACATTAATATACCGTCCTCTGATACGCTGGCCAACAACAAGACAGACTAAAGAAAGTTATGCACATATAAACCGTCCTCTAATACGCTGGCATACAACAAGACAGACTAAAGAAAGTTATGCACATTAATAAACCGTCCTCTAATACGCTGGCCTACAACAAGACAGACTAAAGAAAGTTATGCACATTAATAAACCGTCCTCTGATACGCTGGCCTACAACAAGACACACTAAAGACAGTAACGCACATTAATATACCGTCCTCTAATACGCTGCTCCCAGAGTGGATTTAAAAAAATTAAAATAAGAAATTAAATAGTTAATAATGTCCGAGTTACTGCATAGTAATTATACTGGAAATTGTAAAAAAAAAAAATCTATGAAAATAGTAATAATGCTCCTGCAAAGCTTTCTGTATCTTCAGCTATTTTCTCTTTGTACACACAGCAGCACTGTGCTTCACGGAAATCCACTTCCTCATGACCTTTCAAAGCTGACCTCCATTTAAAGAGACAGTGTGTAACTTTTGGATTAGTGTACTGAACGAGAGGGGATTGTTTCCTCACGCACAGGAAGTGGCGCTCGCTAGGAGGCATGATAAAAATGAATGCGGGGCTTTAGATGTTCTGGTTTTTCTTCAGCAATGGACCACACGCGTAACGGGGTAAACTACACCGATGTAGTGGGTGTTGCATTTTGTGTGCCGGTAGAGGCCTAAGTGAGTGTGTACCCAGGGCCAGATTAAATGGATAGATTACACAAGGCAGAGCATTTTTCTTGGGCCCCCCCTCCCCACCCCACCACACCCCACCCCCACCCCCAAACAAGCACATTTTGATACTTTGTAAACAAACAATATTACTTTTAACTGCCACATGTTTATTATGGTTAATTAGTTAGGTATATATTTCGTTTATTATTATCTATTTATAGTTTAAAATATTTCATGTTAAATATTTTTAATTTAGACCAAAAGTTGATGTTTTTATCCGTCTGTCTGGGCCCCCCTGCAGCAATTAGACCTGCCTAGGGGCTGCCTAGTTTGCCTATGCCTAGATCCGGCCTTGTGTGTACCCACATCACAGCATCTCACCCTTTCTCTCTAGCTAGTAGACTGTTGTGTTCTGTTTATATTGATTGATATTCATGTTACCCTCTTGCACCACTAGGTGGTGCTATGTTAATATGCCGTTTCCTGTTCTGACGTAAAGAAGAGAATGTAATGATGGCTGCCTACAAGATGCTTGAGTTAAGTGTAATATCCATAGGTCAGGATATAATGGTATGATCCAGTAATGGTCTAGTCCAGCACGACGCTAGGTGATGACGTCACTGACCTATCCTGGAGATTCGGGAAATGCACCAGAAGGAAGGGATTGTGTTTGCGTGGCAGACCACAGTAAACATGGATCATCAAACGTTATTTAATGTGTGGAGATTGCTTCATTCGAGACACTGCAGAATGACTGTTAGGAGAAAGCCCTTTTTAATATTACATGGTGTCAGAATCAACGCACCAGTGCTCACATCGACCTGACGACGAGAGATGGAGGCTACCGGTGTTCCGAGGCCACGGATGGATTGGGACTCATCCAACCTTCCCGATGCGTGGAGAGAGTTTCGCCAGCATGAGGAGCTTATGTTTGCCGGACCGCTAAGTGCAAAAAAGGAGGAGGAAAAAAGCAGCTACTTGCTGTTATGGGTTAGAGAGAAGGGCAGAGACATCTTCAATACATGGACTCTCACTGCAGACCAGAAAACGGTATTGAAAACCTATTATGACGGCTTTGAAGCCTACGTAAGGCCCAAAGCTAACCCCATCTTTGCTCGTTATGAGTTCCACGAAAAGATGCAAGGCGAAGGTGACAATTTCTACCAGTTTGTGACTGAATTAAGGCTGCTAGTGAAAGACTGGGATTATCCTAACAGTGACGACTTTCAATAATAGAGACATGTATCAATGGCTAAATGTCCACCAGCACTAGAAGAAATGAGTAAATGAATGAATAAATGGAAAATCATAATCAAACAGATGAATGACATTATCCCCTTCAACTGGCAAACTAGAACTTAACATTGGGTTGGTAATGGCTTAGAGGAGTATGGGAATTCAGAATTACCAGAGAAGGCAGGACCCTGTGAAGTTATTGAACTCTTTCTAAGGCTTACAGTTGAGATTTTAGATTGCTATCCGACATCAAGTCATATCAAAGGCAGCAGATATGACTGGGCCGACTTGAGGTTATACGTTGATGCAGAGGACTCAGTTCCAATGGCAGCCGTTGTGGCCCGCATTGGATGACTCACGGCTTCCACGTAAGGATTCCCCACAGCAAAGCCGAGGTTACCCGGCGGCGGTGTCAATCTGTGGCGAGCTCTCCACTGATCTCCCGCTATGTTGTATGTAGCGTAGCCTGGGCTGAGAAGCCCGGTCCCTTGGCAACGATCAGACGCTGGTAGGGGAGGCCTGTACAGTGGTCCCTTGGCAACGATCAGATGCTGGTAGGGGAGGCTGGTACAGTGGTCCCTTAGCAACGATCAGACGCTGGTAGGGGAGGCCTGTACAGTGGTCCCTTAGCAACGATCAGACGCTGGTAGGGGAGGCCTGTACAGTGGTCCCTTAGCAACGATCAGACGCTGGTAGGGGAGGCCTGTACAGTGGTCCCTTAGCAACAATCAGACGCTGGTAGGGGAGGCCTGTACAGTGGTCCCTTAGCAACGATCAGACGCTGGTAGGGGAGGCCTGTACAGTGGCCCCTTAGCAACGATCAGACGCTGGAAGGCGAGGCTGGTACAGTGGTCCCTTAGCAACGATCAGATGCTGGTAGGCGAGGCTGGTACAGTGGTCCTTGTCAACGATCGGGCATTGGTCCGTGTGGGCAAGAGTAGCAATGTAATGAATCTTCTACATGGTATTGAATGGATGCGACTCGGTTGAAATAAAGTAATTTCGTTGGCTGGACGATAAAACTTCCAAAAATTATCACACGCAAAGCTTTCCTTGTGATATAAAAACGATCATTTTGATGGATATAATTGATATAGATGATACTACTTACTCAGTTGAAACACGATATTATAACGGGCATGAATGAGTCGACTCGTGGCTAACGGGTCAAACTGGTTAACGTAGTCGCCCGTGGTGCGACAGACCCGGGTTTGCATTCCGCCTGCGGCAGATTCCCGGCTGCCCTCAGAATTCGCTACAATATGAAGTGAGGCTTGTTAAAAATAATAACAGTAGCTGATATATGCACAACTTGGTGAGAGGACATAATGCAAAAATACTAAGTATATGAAAAAAAATAGGAAAAGATTTTGAAATAAAAAGACTTGAGGAGAGTCTTTGGAAAGTAAGAACATATAAAAGAGGATAAAAATATAAAAAGTGGTAAAAACTAAACTTAAAAAAAGACCGTACAAAAGCCGGATTGTATTTTTATGTCATTCCTTTCTGGGAGTGTCAATGGGGGGATAACTGTCTGAATAATAATAATAATAATAATAATAATAACTACAATGGATGCATCAGCAACCCAGAAACCTGCCCTGAAAGGCTCACAACTGGTACCACCTACCTACTTTCCAAAACAGAAGACACCAAAAACCCTAAAAACTATCGTCCCATCATACGTCTCCCTACAACCTACAAGATCTTAACATCCATCATCACCGGGAGAGTTTACAAACACCTGGAAGAAAACAACCTACTTCCCATAGAACAAAAAGGGTGTTGAAAAGGGAGCTATGGCTGCAAAGACCAGCTTCTAATAAGCAAGGCCATCATTAAGGAAGTAAAAACGAGGAAGAAAAATCTGACAGCATCCTGGATAGACTATAAGAAGGCGTTCGACTCTACCCCATGACTGGGTACTAAAATGTCTTGACTTCTACAAAATATCACCAATCCTTATCCAGTTCCTAACAGCAAATATGGACCAGTGGAGAACAACCCTTGTTCTAAAATGCCCAGATGGGGCGCTACATTCAAGGCAGATCAACATCAATAGCGGCATATTTCAGGGCGACTCTCTTTCTCCTCGCCTTCTTTTGCATAGCTCTTACTCCACTATCCTCCCTCCTGAACAACACCAGCTATGGTTATACTACAGGTTCGTCCACTATTAACCATCTGGTCTACATGGATGGCCTGAAAACCTTTACCAAGAATGACCAAGAACAAACTGGCCTGTTGACCATCGTAAAAGGCTTCAGTGATGACATCAAAATGGAGTTCGGACCACACAAATGTGCCAAAGCTACATTCAAAAAAGGAAAACTTACCACCACCGAAAACATCCACACTGACCTAGACACCACCTTCCAAGACCTAGAACAAGAAGGCACATACAAATACCTGGGAGTGAATGAAGGGGACGGGATACAACATACCAAAATTAAAGAAAAGATCAGAAAGGAGTACTACCGAAGAATACGAATGGTAACAAAACCCCAGCTCAATGCATCCAACCGAATGGAAGCCATCAACACCCTGGCTACACCCGTCGTAACTTACGGCTTCAACATCGTCGACTGGAAACTAGAAGAGATCAGGAAACTAGATAGAAAAAACAAATGCACAGGCAATACCCAGAAAGAGTAGGTGAGAAAGACGTAGACCAACGTATGACCAACCAATGGCTCAAAACAGCTGGGCTGAAATCCCAAACAGAGGGCTTTATCATCGCTGCCCAAGACCAGGCCATCAAGACCAGTCACTACCGGAGCAGAATCCTCAAAGATGGCACAGACCCAGCATGCAAGATATGTGGTCAATACCCGGAAACCATTGACCATATGGTGGCAGGGTGCCCTGAGCTGGCCAGAACTGAATACCTACAAAGACACAACAAGGCCGCCACATACCTGCACTGGAACATCTGCAAAGAATTCAACACCAACACAAAAGAAAAACGGTACGAGCACGAGCCCCAAACAGTAACAGAGAAAGACGACATCACAATCTTATGGGACATGCCAGTACAGACAGATCGTGAGATGAAGGCCAACAGACCAGACATCATCATCAAGAACAAGAAAGAAAAAAGCTGCCTACTCATCGACATGTCCATCCCAACTGAAAGGAACACCTCAGTAAAAGTAACTGAAAAACTGTCCAAATATAAAGACCTTGAAATCCAGACTGAACGAATGTGAGGAATGAAAGCACAACAATACCAGTAGTGACAGGAGCCCTGGGACTTGTAAAAACCCCGACAATACCAGTAGTGATAGGAGCCCTGGGACTTGTAAAAACAAAAGGGGTGGAGAAATATACCCAACAGATCCCGGGTAACATCAGAATACAAGAAGTACAGAAGATGGCACTACTTGGAACATCTCACATCCTAAGAAAGGCACCATCCATCAAACCGACTTCTACCTCATTCTAACCCTAGGCCCAAGGAATGGACCCGGTTATTATGTTGTATTATGGCACGAAGTTAAAGGACATTTGTATAATAATAATAATAATAACAGATTTTATTTATATAGCGCTTTTCATCGTACTCGAAGACGCTTTACATAAATTAGAATAAACTTAAAAAGCCACACACACACAAAAAAATGCAACACTCTAGAGTTTTTGAGAAGAAGGGGAGGTTGGAGATTGGCCGGTAGTGGTTGAGGCAGGATGGATCAAGACCGGGTTTCTTGAGAACTGGTGTGACAATGGCAGTTTTGAAGGCCGAGGGGACAATTCCATGGGACAGTGAGGAATTGAAAAGGCTGGTGAGATAGGGGCATAAGGCAGGGGGGGCATTTCTTCAGTAGGGTGGTGGGGAGGGGATCAAGGGAGCAGGTTGCAGATTTTGATGAGCTGATGAGTTCAGAGATAGTGGGAGGGGCAACTGGAACACACCGATAGAGGCAGGGATCAGGGGGAGGGGGAGGGAGGTTACATGGTTGACATGCTGTTA
>NC_079218.1:57739009-57776509 GCF_029633865.1 Lampris incognitus | reverse complement strand
CAGAGAGACAAAGAGAGCGACAGAGACAGACAAACAGAGAGAGAGAGCGAGAGAGAGAGAGAGAGACAGAGAGAGACAGAGAGAGACAGACACAGAGAGAGAGAGAGACAGAGAGAAAGACACAGACAGAGAGACAAAGAGAGCGACAGAGACAGACAAACATAGAGAGAGAGAGAGAGAGACAGACACAGAGAGAGAGAGAGAGACAGAGAGAGACAGACACAGAGAGAGAGAGAGAGACAGAGAGAGACAGACACAGACAGAGAGACAAAGAGAGCGACAGAGACAGACAAACATAGAGAGAGAGAGCGAGAGAGAGGCTGCATTTTATAAGAGCAAGCTGGTGGAGCAGTTCCTCTACAATCAATGCCACAATGACTCCTTCATCATTATTCTTTCTTTTATAACCAG
This sequence comes from Lampris incognitus, assembly GCF_029633865.1. Classification (NCBI taxonomy): domain Eukaryota; kingdom Metazoa; phylum Chordata; class Actinopteri; order Lampriformes; family Lampridae; genus Lampris; species Lampris incognitus. Next base: position 57,776,098 of record NC_079218.1, on the reverse strand, counting down.
AGGTCAAGCTCATAACGAAGCAGGGCCAAACCTGAGGTCCACACAGAGTCTGCAGCCACCTCTGGTCCTGCTCGGTAAACACCATCTCGGACCCGCCTGCAGAACTGCACACCCTCTCAGCACTGCCACGCTGTCTGGGGATCCCAGACCACATTCGGTGGGAGCAGTATTCGTTATCCTATCTTCTATTTTAGTTTAAGTGATCATTAGTGTCATGGAGGAGGTGCTGGTGGAGGATGCTCCTCGGTGCATTAGGGAGGCTTTGATGTGCCTCAAGAACAGGTGTCCTGGTTTCCCCGCTGGAAAATGGAACCGAGGAGGCCCTTACAAATCTGCATCGGAGAAAAGGGCTCAGAGTGTGATCCACTTCCTGACACTTTACTTTTACATGTTAGCCGACGTCTTCTATACCACAGCTCCCAGTCACTGCCCAGTACACCACGCCACCGCTCCCAGTCACTGCCCAGTACACCACGCCACAGCTCCCAGTCACTGCCATGTACACCACGCCACAGCTCCCAGTCACTGCCCGGTACACCACACCACAGCTCCCAGTCACTGCCCAGTACACCACGCCACAGCTCCCAGTCACTGCCCAGTACACCACACCACAGCTCCCAGTCACTGCCATGTACACCACACCACAGCTCCCAGTCACTGCCCGGTACACCACACCACAGCTCCCAGTCACTGCCCAGTACACCACGCCACAGCTCCCAGTCACTGCCCAGTACACCACGCCACAGCTCCCAGTCACTGCCCGGTACACCACACCACAGCTCCCAGTCACTGCCCAGTACACCACACCACAGCTCCCAGTCACTGCCCAGTACACCACGCGACAGCTCCCAGTCACTGCCCGGTACACCACACCACAGCTCCCAGTCACTGCCCAGTACACCACACCACAGCTCCCAGTCACAATACAGTGACTGCAGGTACCCCCACCCTTATAAACAATACAGTGACTGCAGGTGGTATATTGTGGTACTGTAAGAAAGGTGGTATAGTGTGGTTTCTTAGGCCTGTGTTCTTTGTGTTATGCTACTTCCTATCTCGGTTCATGCTGTTGGGTTGGTGTGGAAGAGTCACATGGCTGAAGACAGGTTACAACACTGTTGTCTAGTACTCGTGGTGTTACACACAACACAAGATGTTTGTCACGAACCTTTACATGTAAACAATTAAAAATCCATGCAGTGGTTTTGGAATCGATACAGTATCATAGAAGATAATATCGCCATACTTGAGTGTATCGATATTTTCTTCCACCCCTACTGTAGTAGTGCTGTGGCTAACGTAAAGGCTTGTGAGCAATAATGCAATGCAGTGTTATCCAGTGTAGGTAACGTAACCTATATCACTTATCTAAACAACTGAGGTCGACTTCACATGTAGCACAACACAAGGTAAGTTTAGCCAACTAGCTTACTGAGACATACTAGCATGCCGCCGCCCTGATATGAGCTATCAAACAATCCTCATCATCAAAACACTCACACTGCACTGCAAACTTAGGAGGCATATTCAGCAAAGACGTCAGAACAGTGTGTCAGTATACATCTGATGTACCGAGAACGCTACCAAGGCTTGGGGCGTAGGTGACCTACAACCACGAGGCTGTTCTGCTCACAGTCAACGTCCCGACTGAGTCACATGACACAAAGGTGACATGCGTAATGCACAAACTGAAGTTATACAAGGAACTGCCAGCAGGGGGCGATACACCAAACTAAAATAAAATAATGCCATGATGGGGACAGAAGAACATTCATCAGCTCTTCCGGTGGAGACAGGCCAACATATTTAGGTGGGGTGGATTTAGAAAGAGAGACGTGGCAAGCAGCTGTCCGGATATACATCGCTGCATACAAAAACATGTTTCTTGTGTGTTGTGTTGTGTTTTATGGTGCCAAGCGCAGTGTGTTTTGGCCTTGGCGCATATTCAAAGGTCAGGGTCATGGAGAGTACTGGTCTCTGATTGGCTGGGGGGGGGGTTGCGTTAAAACCCTATAATACATACGTAGTTCGTCTCAGGTTTCATCTCTGCTCTAAATTCGTGTGCTGTACCCATGGCAACACACTGAACCAGTAGCAAGACCAGTGAACTTTCAAAGTTAGCTTAGCGGCTAACGTCTGTGATAGTCTTTCAATTCTGAGTCTTAAACGTTCAACAAAAAGTAAGTGAATGCTTTTATCTTAAACATTTGTTAAGTGACTGCGGTACAAATGGGATAATCCAAAGGAGTTGAATCAAGTGCAACTGGACTTGGTATTGTAACGTGCACGGATAAGTAGACACGCTGGCCGCTAGGTGGCGGGTCTGACCCTTTAGTCTAGCGGTTAGTGATGTCTCCCGCGGTGCGGGCGATACGGGTTCGCGTCCCGGCCGCGGCAGTTCCTGTGGCTGCCCCCCGAATTCGCTACAGTATATATCCTTTAAGACGTTTCGCCTCTCATCCAAGAGGCTTCCTCAGTTCCTGCCTTCCCGACTAGACCAAGCTAGTCTGACTGGCTGCTGATGAGACTCAGCATTTATCCTCTAGGAGTCGTTATCAGAGCTATAGATGTCCATGGCTCTTTGTGTACCGATGTTTGGCCGCGCCCGTCACCATCGGAGCTATTGATTTGCATTTGTTTAGCAGCGACGGTGGTTGGGGGTGTTAGTTTCGACTTCATTGTTCAGTGGTCATGAGAGTGGTTGGAGCCGTTAGTGAGCGACTGTTGGTCTTGGAGGCTAGGCTTCTTGAGTCTCCTGGGTAGAGATGAGAGGACGGCATTGCAAGTGGGAGATGGGTGGTGTCGCAGACCTCCTCCTCTGTTGAGGGATGGTTTTCCAGTTTCACATAGATGGCTTCCTTCACCCCTCTTTCAAACCATCTATCTTCTCTGTCCAAAATGTGTACGTTGCTGTCCTGGAAGGAGTGTGTCTTCTCCTTTAGGTGTAGATAGACTGCTGAGTCTTGTCCTGAGGAGTTTGGCCTTCTGTGTTGGGCCATCCGTTTGTGTAGTGGTTGTTTGGTTTCTCCTATGTATAGGTCAGTGCAGTCCTCATTGCATTGTGCAGCATACACCAGATTGCTTTTCCGGGTGTGTGGTACACGGTCTTTGGGATGAACCAGTCTTTGTGGGAGTGTGTTGCTGGGTTTGAAGTATACCGGGATGCGGTGTTTGTTAGAAATTCTCCTGAGTTTCTCGGAGACCCCAGAAACATACGGGATGACTGTGCTCTTCCTTCTGTTCCTCTTCTCCTCGTCGCTCACCTGGTTGGTCTTTCTGGAACGTGTTGCAGTTTTCACAAAGGTCCAAGTGGGGTAGCCGCAGGTTTTTAAAGCTCCCCTCAGGTGTTCGTGTTCTTCTCGTTGGGCCTGAGTGCTGCTGGGCACATTGTCAGCTCTGTGTTGCAGAGTTCTGATGACGCTCAGTTTGTGTTCCAGAGGGTGGTGTGAGTCGAAAAGTAGATATTGGTCTGTGTGTGTAGGTTTCCTGTAAACCCCAATGTGGAGGCTCCTGTCCTCCCCAATGTGGAGGCTCCTGTCCTCCCCAATGTGGAGGCTCCTGTCTTCCCCCATGTGGACGTCACAGTCCAAGAAGGGCAAACTGTTGTTCTTTACGTCTTCCCTTGTGAACGTAATGTTCTTGTCCACTGAGTTGATGTGTTTGGTAAACGCTTGCACCCCTTGTGTTTGGATTTTGACCCATGTGTCGTCCACATATCTGAACCAGTGGCTCGGAGGTGTTCTTCTGAAGGAGTTCAGGGCCCTGTGTTCTACCTCTTCCATATATAAGCTGGCCACAATGGGAGATACCGGTGAGCCCATTGCACAGCCGTGTTTCTGTCTGTAAAACTGGCCCCTGAATTGGAAATATGTAGTGTTCAGGCAAAGGTCCAGTAGTTGGCAAATCTGGTCTGAGGTTGGTCCTATTGTGGAGAGTGTCGTCCCGTAGCAAACGTTGCCTCCCAGTTTCCAGAGCCTCCATGGTTGGGATGCAGGTGAATAACGAGGTCACGTCTTAGGATACAGACTACCATGCCAAGATCATGTCATTACTCAGCGACACCGACACCTATGAACCTCTGAGACACGATCCTACTAGTGGTTACAAGAGGAGAATAATAGAGTACCTACAGAAACTACAGAAAGGAGGAACCATTGATCGGATACAATACCACCGTCTCTACCCACAAGATAACATTCCATGCATATATGGACTCCCTAAGATCCATAAAGATGGAGCCCCCCTCAGGCCCATCGTCAGCAGCATAAGCTCGGTCACGTACAACATTGCCAAACATATAGACAACATCTTGACCCCTTTAGTGGGCGAAACACCTCACCATATCCAAAACGCCATTGACTTCATGGACAAGGTCCAAGGCGTAAAACTGGAACCGGATGAAACCATGGTATCAACTCCGGTTGCACTTGATTCAACTCCTTTGGATAACCATGACCTGGATGAAGGAGAACATTCACAGACAAACAGGGTAATATTTGGCAAGTGACTGTGGTATAAATAGGATAATATTTGGCAAGTGACTGAGGTATAAATGGGATAATATTTGGCAAGTGACTGAGGTATAAATGGGATAATATTTGGTGAGTGACTGTGGTAAAAATGGGATAATATTTGGTGAGTGACTGTGGTAAAAATGGGATAATATTCGGTAAGTGATTGTGGTATAAATGGGATAATATTCGGTAAGTGACTGTGGTATAAATGGGATAATATTTGGTAAGTGACTGTGGTATAAATGGGATAATATTTGGTAAGTGACTGTGGTATAAATGGGATAATATTTGGTAAGTGACTGTGGTATAAATGGGATAATATTTGGTAATTGACTGTGGTATAAATGGGATAATATTTGGTAAGTGACTGTGGTATAAATGGGATAATATTTGGTGAGTGACTGTGGTATAAATGGGATAATATTTGGTAAGTGACTGTGGTATAAATGGGATAATATTTGGTAAGTGACTGGAATAAATTGGATAATATTTGGTAAGTGACTGTGGTATAAATGGGATAATATTTGGTAATTGACTGTGGTAGAAATGGGATAATATTTGGTGAGTGACTGGAATAAATTGGATAATATTTGGTAAGTAATTCTTTTAAAAACTATCTGATGATACAAGACTGGAATTAAATATCTGTGGAAGATGTAGACGAAGCCTTCGACACATTTTTGTCAATAACAACAGCTTTTTATGAAAAAGAAACTGTCCTCTAGTTAAGAAAGTAGCAAAACATGGTTAACTAAGAGCTTATTAAACTCATGTAAGAAGAAAAATGTGTTACATAAAAACTTTTAAAAGAAGAGAACAAAAGAATTGGAACATAAATACAAGACATATAAAAACAAATTGACAAAAATTATGAGGAGCAGCAAAAGGGATTACTAAAGCAAATTAGTGGAAGACAATAAAAACAACATAAAAATAAAAATTTAATGATATTATTAAAAATACAAAAGGGGAAAATTGGATACCTAAATCACTTCCTAACCAAAAATAATAAAACTACCAACTATATGGCCTTAATTGTTAATGAATTCAATTATTTTTGTGTTGGTGTTGGTGCTGGTTTGGCTGGGGAGGTTGCAAGCACTGGCTGTAGAAATGAGGTGGCAAGTAAAGATGTACAGCTAAAAGAATCTTCGTTTTTAAAGGGAACAGACGAGAAAGAAATTACTGACATTGTCAAAAGATTTAAGAGTAAGAAGTCAACAGACTGCAATGGCATTGAAATGTCACTAGTTAAAGATATCATTGAGTGTGTGGTTCAACCTTTTACATACGCATATATGCAATCAACCTCTGAAAACTGTTTTTTCCATGTAAAAAGAAACGGCTAAAGTCATACCCATATACAAGGCTGGAGACAGACACACCCTCTCAAATTACAGACCTGTCTCTTTGCTTTCACAATTCTCTAAAATACTGGAAAAAATATTCTACTCAAGGTTGGATGACTTGACCACAAAACATAATGTACTGTGTGAACAACAGTATGGATTTAGAACCAATAGGACACATCATCTGCACTCATTGATTTTGTGGAAGAGATAACAACTGCTACAGAAAAGAAAGAATATGCTGTAGGAGTATTCTTAGCTCTAAAAAAGCATTTGATACGGTTGACCATGACTTATTATTAATAAAACTACAAAAAAAAATGGAATCAGAGGAGTAGCTCTTTCTTGGCTATCCAGTTACCCAAATAATAGGAACCAATATGAGCAAATTAATAATTATAAATCACTATTAATGAAGGTTAAGTGTGGAGTTCCTCAAGGCTCAGTGTTGGGGCCATTATTGTTTATTTTGTACAGTAATAATATACGTGAGGTTTCAAAAACACTAAAAATAATTTCACTTGCAGATGACACAAAACTACTTTGCAGTGGGGACAACTTGGAAGAACTTTTGGATACAGTAGGGAATGAGTTGAAGGAACTAAAAAGTTGATTTGATTCAAATAAACTAACACTAAATCTAAGCAAAACGAAATGTATAGTTTTCGGGAATCGGTCAACAAACTCAAACAAGAAGCTCATGATAAATGATGTAGAAATCGAAAAAGTCTCAGAAATCAAATTTCTTGGCGTAATAATAGACAATCAACTATGTTGGAAACCACATATAAAGTATATCAAAGCAAAAATATCAAAGTCAATTGCAATGCTATACAAAGTAAAAGATCTCCTGCATCAACCAGCACTATAGTACACCTTGTACTGCTCCTTCACACTTCCATACATCACCTGCTGTGTGGAAGAGTGGGGGAACACACACAAAACAAACACAGATCCAATTTTCATCCTTCAAAAAAGAGCCATAAGAATTGTAAACAAAACCACTTACAGAGCGCCTACAAACCCACTCTCTATCAAACTGAAAGCACTAACATTTAAGGAATTGGTTGACTTCAAAACAATTCAAATGATGTACAGAGTAAAAAAATCAGTAGTTTCCAAACAGCGTCCAGAAGTTGTTCCAGATGAGGGAAAGTAAACAGGATCTCAGAGGAATATGTATATTCACAAAACAACTAGTGAGGACAAATGCAAAACCTGCCCTGTGATGGTCCTGGCAGTCTGTCCAGGGTGTCTCCCCACCTTCCGCCCAATGACTGCTGGGATAGGCTCCAGCATCCCCGTGACCCTGAGCTCAGGATAAGCGGTTTGGATCATGGATGGATGGAAATGCAAAACTTCACCGTATATCTACCAAATGAGTCAGTCTATGGAACAACTGTAAAAAGGAAATGAAGATGTGTACATCAATAAGTAAGTTTAAACAACTCTTTAAAAATAACATACTGAACCGACATAGGATGGATGAACAAAGAGGTGGTCCGGAATAACAGGACATGACACGTGACATGTAAGATGCCTTGTTTGACTTGGGCTGTTTTGTTTATTTTGATCTCTATGCATTGGTCTTTCTTTTCTTTTTCACTTTTGTTTGTCTTGAAAGTTTTATTTTGGTTTGATTTGATTGATAATGTGTAGGGAAGGGGTAGGGCCAGAAAAGTTCTTTACTTCATCCTACGCCCTTTTGTTTTTTCTTTCTTTCTTTCTTTTTGGATTTTGATTTTGATATACTTTAATGATCCCTATAGGGAAATTACACTCTGCATTTGACCCATGCTAGCGGTGTAGCTAGGAGCAGTGGGCAGTTGCCGTGCAGGGCCCGGGGACCAACTCCAGTTGGTCTGGCCATGCCTCGGTCATGGCCACAGACAGGAGTATTAACCCTAACACACATGTCTTTTGGATGGTGGGGGAAACCGGATCACCCGGAGAAAACCCACGCAGACACCGTGCAAACGCCACACAGAGGACGCCCTGGGATAACGACAAGATTGGACAATCCCGGGGTTTGAACCCATGACCTTCTTGCTGTGAGACGACAGCACTAACCACTGCGCCACCGTGCCGCCCAACATGGTCGAACTTTTCGAACATGGTCCAGTTATTACTTGTGTTGCTACAGAGAGTTTGCAAAATACGTTCACTATTACATGCCTATATATTTTATTTTGTCATTTTAACACGATCGAAATAAAATCCGTGAATCAAAGTAAGTGACTGTGGTATAAATGGGATAAAGGATTTTAACACACTGTGCAGAGAAAGGGCCTGTACATACAAGTTATAAACACCAAACTAATACAGAAACTAGTCATAGCCCCCCTCTGTCAAGTCATTTATCCAAAACACAAGTACGGCTGTTGTCTAGAGTTGGCCGCTGGGTGGTGCTATTGCCTTGTTTTAGTACCTATATATGCGGAAATAGGCATTAGAGTCCTGTGCAGGACACCGTACTTTCAGATGTATCGCTTTATCTTGCAAGATAGGCTGTGCTAAGCGGCAGTCTGTAGCATCTGTTGAAATTACGAGGACTAAAACCCCCCATACACCTCATTTGTTGACAGCGGCAGCTTATTAAGATGTTTTAAACACAGATTCTGGGTATGAGAAGCAGGTTGCGTTATCTTTGTCAAAAAAGAAGAAAATAGTGTTCTTGCCGTGATTTGTCTAGCAGTATCGGCAATCGAGTTCCGGACGTCACGTGACTCGTTTTGTTTACGCGGCCATTTTGGCGGGAAGAAAAGCGCGGGCACTGAGCAGAAATGAACGGCGCCAGCGTCCATTTCAAGCCGCCAGAGTTCACTGCGCAGTTTAATCCCAGAGACATTGGACGCTATATCGCGAAACTTGACAGGTTAAACGTCACTGACCTTGTTAAAATGTCCCGGGGTGCTTTTCACGAGTATCGAAACAGCCGGAACGGGCAGCGTTCCAGACCTGCAGTACCCAGATCAACGTTCCCTCGTCCTGCTCTGGGGAGTCTCCGGAAGCCTACAAAAGCCTGGAGGAGGGCTAGAAATGGACGAAATCTGGATTCGTGACAAATATTCAGCTTTGGAGCCTACCGACTAAAAATGGCTTTCTCGTCACTGGGAGGGTGAGTGTCCCTTCATGCGAGTTAAAGTTAGCATAAGCAGTAGGCGGTGTAATGTCATCATGTCATAACCTGTATTAGCGTTAGCTGGCTGGTCTGTATCTTGGATTTACCAAGACGTAACTACGTGTTCACTGTGTGGAGGAACTTCTAAAGGCACCACCTCATACGTTAAACTATACCCTCACCATGATAAACAGCAGTCCCTGTAAAACGCCTTGTTCAGCAAAGCGTTTTAAATGGATGGGACGTAGTCGGGCGACAGAGGGTTATCACCCTTTCCCCCTAAAACAAGTAAACAGAAAATGTCCAGTCACGTTTTAGTGAGCAGCTTAGTTCTTTTGTCTTAGCCTTTGGTAACCCCACGAAATTCACGCCATAATGCATGGGTCGAAGTGGCCTTTTAGTATAATAACATATTCAGAAACCGTAATAAAAGCCTTTTAGATAAATGATATATTAACGTTAGTTAGTGTTGTATTCTGTACCTGATATGAAGGGGTCACTACAAGCGGAATCCGTTGCTTGTGGGGTCCCATCGCTCAGTTTTCTTCTGGTCGTTTCTTGCACGTTTTATGGCAGTAATCCATTTATGTCGTCTTTCGGGATCTTTAGGAATCCAATAAAATGCTCTCCCTTTTACTTGTCCGCGACTGTCCTGGCATCCCTGCGCCCAACAGCTATCCACCATATTCACTGTATAAATACAGCAGGCGAAGAGACTTGCTGCTAGCTAGCAGCCATTTGCCCAGTTTTCCTGCCAAAATGGCGGTGTTTTCATTTCGACTATTGCGTGACGTCAACTACCGGAGCTGTATAGCTTAGTTGCTACTTGCTTATTTTCGCCTGTATTACATGTTGCAAAGGATTGTAGCTCAGTTGACCTCATGTAAAATAAATAGATACATTGATTAAAAATTAAAATGACACATTGTGGCGGACACTAGGGGCTATGCCTCTCACCCAGCAGGACTGTGAGCTGGGGGCGTGGTTTAGGTTCCCGGGCTCGCCGGTGCAGGGTTGTTCCTGCTGCAGTTGGTTTTTGGAGTTGAGGAATAAACATCAAACTCGCCTTCGTCTGCTGTGTTTTTCCTCATCCTGCCACATTGGTGACCCCGAATTGAACATGTTTGGAGCAGAAGAGGAGTGTGAATCCACTTCGGCCACGCCGCCCCAACTCTCACAGCCGGCCGTTGTCGCCGCGGCTGTGACGCTCCCAGAGCTCTGGCAGAGCGACCCGGCTTCGTGGTTCCAGCATGTCGAGGCGCTGTTCCACCTGCGTGGAATCTCCGCGGACGACTCCAGTTACTATTTGTTCGTCGCGTCGCTGGACCAGCAGTCCACACGCCGGGCCATCCAGCTGTTGCGCGCCCCTCCGCAACACGATAAATACGTCGCCCTCAAACATCTTCTGCTCCGGGGGTACAGCCTATCTGCCGCAGAGAGGGCAGATAGAATCCTTTCCCTATCCGGTTTGGGCGACGGGACGGCTGTGGATCTCATGGACAATATGCTGTCGCTGCTAGGCTCAGACCAAGGTGGGTTCCTTTTCCCGCACGTTTTCCTGCGCCAGCTCCCGTCTCCTGTGCGCGCGGCTTTGGCTAACTCCCCGTGTCTGGCCGCTGGTGACTGCCGAGGTTTGGCTGAGGAGGCCGATCGGGTCCTGCTGGCTACCAGACGGTTCTCTGTGCAGAGTGTGGCATCGGAGCCTCTGCAGCCGGCGTCGGAGGACGCGGACCCGGCAGTGGTGGCTAGAGTGACTGCCCGGAGACAGCGCGGGAGCGGCCTCCGTTTCTTCCACCAGCGGTTCGGCGGCAAGGCGAGGCGCTGCGTCCCTCCGTGCACTTTTGAGGTGGCGGGAAACTCCAGGGCAGCGCTCAGTAGCAGCTGTGGGCGCTGGCGGACGTAGTGAGCTGCTCTTCATTAAGGACACGATGTCAGGAAGACGGTTTCTGGTGGACTCAGGCTCGCAAAAGAGCCTACTCCCTCCTGCTAAGACAGACAGGTCGGCCGAAGGCGGCGGCCCACATTTAAGTGCAGCTAACGGTTCATCCAGTGCGACGTTTGGCACAAGGTTGGTGACTGTTTGCTTCCACGGGCGCCATTTTGAGTGGGACTTTGTAGTGGCCGCCATTACTGTTCCTATTATCGGCGCGGATGTTCTGTGTGCTAATGGTCTGCTGGTTGACGTTGCAAACCGCCGTTTAATTGATGCTGTGTCTTTCGCCACTGTTCCGTGCGAGACAGGGGGAGCCGGGCCGTTAACACATGCTAACTTTTTAGCATTAGGGGATGTTTTTCAGCGTTTGCTGGCGGATTCTCCATCGGTGACTACGCCTGCCTTTTCCACCGCGGTTACTAAACACGGGGTAGAACATTTCATTCCCACTCTGGGACCGCCAGTTTTTGCGCGCGCGCGGCGCCTCGACGCAGTAAAATTGGCTACAGCGAAGGAGGAGTTCGCCATCTTGGAGCGTCTGGGTATAGTGAGGCGTTCCAACAGCCCGTGGGCCTCGCCGCTTCACATGGTGCCCAAGGCGGATGGGTCGTGGCGGCCTTGCGGCGACTTTCGCCGCCTGAACAACGTCACCGCCAATGACCCCATCCCACACATACAGGACTTGTCCATACGCCTGGCAGGTACCACTATCTTCTCTAAGGTGGACCTGGTGCGCAGCTATCATAAGGTTCCCGTGCGCGCAGAGAACGTGCCCAAGACCGCAGTGATCACCCCGTTTGGGCTTTTTGAGTTCATGCGCATGCCTTTTGGCTTGAAGGGGGCAGCGCAAACCTTTCAGAGGCTGATGGACTCGGTGTTGCGTGACCTTGCTTTCGTGTTAGTTTATCTCGACGACATATTAGTGGCCAGTCCGTCAGCTGAAGAGCACCTGGCGCACCTGAAACCGGTTTTCCGTCGTCTGGACGAACACGGCCTGATAGTCAACCCGGCCAAGTGTCAGTTTGGACTGCCGGTGATTGACTTCTTGGGTCACCGCATTTCGCCGCAAGGCGCGGTCCCGTTGCCTTCTAAGGTGCAAGCGGTGGCGGAATTTCCCCCGCCCGGTCTCTGTTAAGGCATTGCAGGAATTCTTGGGAATGGTGAATTTCTATAACCGTTTCCTCCCTCGCGCTGCCCACCTCCTTCAGCAACTTTACGAAGCCCTGCGGCTTAAGAAGGCTAACGACCCTGTCGACTGGACTCCCGAACGGGTCCAGGCCTTTGACGGAGCTATGTGCACCCTGGCTAACGCTGCCCTCCTAGCCCATCCCACACCCACGGCGTCCATAGCTTTAACAACCGATGCGTCTGACATAGCCGTGGGGGCTGTGGTTGAACAGCGTGTGGCGAATGCGTGGCAGCCACTCGCATTTTTTAGCCGCAAACTGCGGGATAGCGAGCGCAAGTACAGCGTTTTTGACCGGGAGTTGCTGGCACTGCACCTTGCAACCCGGCATTTCCGCTTCCTGCTGGAGGGTCGCCCATTCACGGCTTATGTGGAGCATAAACCGCTGACTTTCGCCATGTCCAAGGTGACTGAGCCGTGGTCTGCTCGTCAGCAGCGCCACCTAGCGGCAATCTCCGAGTTCACAACGGACATTCAGCATGTGGCCGGGAACTCCAACCCTGTTGCTGATTGTCTGTCGCGTGTGCTTGTGTGTCCTGTGCACCTCGGTGTGGATTTCTCCGCTATGGCTGCCGACCAGCCCAGCGACCCGGACGTCCTTGCCCTTAGGTCAACGCGTACCGGCCTCAAGCTAGAGGACGCTGTGATGCAGGAAGGCGGTCCTGCCCTCCTCTGCGATGTCTCCACCGGCCGTCCCCGCCCCGTTGTTCCAGTGGCCTGGCGCCGTCGAGTTTTCGATTCGATTCACTCCCTCTCCCACCCTGGAGTTCGGGCGTCGGTGAAGCTGGTCGGTTCCAAGTTCGTTTGGCCTGGCCTCCGCAAGGACGTCAAGGGGTGGGCAGCTGCATGTGTAGCGTGCCAGCGCGCTAAGGTCCACCAGCACACTAAAGCGCCCCTCGAACCGTTTCCGATCCCGACCAGACGTTTCGACCACGTGCATGTGGACCTGGTGGGCCCTCTACCTTCTTCACAGAGTTTTACGCACCTGCTCACAATGGTGGATCGGACCACCAGGTGGCCAGAGGCTGTCCCTCTGTCCTCCACAACATCCTCGGATGTTGCACGCGCTTTCCTGTCCTCCTGGGTCGCCCGTTTCGGTGCTCCGTCAGATATCACCTCAGACAGGGGCCCCCAGTTCGTGTCAGAACTCTGGTCGGCACTTGCGCGATCCTTGGGTGTGCAGGTACACCGCACTACCGCGTACCACCCTCAGGCTAACGGCTTGTGTGAACGTTTTCACCGGTCGCTCAAGGCAGCGCTGCGCGCTGCGCTCTCAGATGGTAACTGGGTGGACCGTTTACCTTGGGTTATGCTCGGGTTGCGTTCGGCTCCTAAGGAGGACCTCGACGCTTCGCCCGCTGAGCTGGTGCTCGGTCAGCCGCTCCGCGTCCCTGGGGAATTTTTGCCTGGGAGTTCCGCTCCGCTCCTCGACCCCGTCCGGCCGTTTATCCTTTTTTGTCCGACAGCACTCGGGTTCCAGGCCCCGTTCACCACTGTTTTCCGCGGTCGTTCGTGCCTGCGGAGCTCATGTCGGCTCGTTTGGTTTTTGTACGGCATGATGCTCACCGCTCGCCCCTCCAACCCCCATACGATGGCCCATTTCGGGTTCTTGAGACGGGTCCTAAGGGTTTTGTGCTGGGTATGGGTGGGCGTAGGGAGCGTGTCACGCTTGATAGGCTTAAACCGGCGCACAGGGTGGCAGGCGAAGTTGTGTTTCCGGCCCAGGTTCCCCGTCGGGGTCGTCCTCCTTCCAGGACCCCGGCAGTGTCTTCACGGGTTCAGCATTCTGCTTCTCAGCCGGCTTTGGACTGTGTTTCACCTACTGTTCCGGCTGAGGGACGGCGCAGCCGTTATGGCAGGCTGCTTAAGCCTCCGGTGAGACACTCATTTTCTTTCCAGGAGTCCCTTCTGGGTGTTTGGGGGGGGGGGGGCTGTGTGGTGGACACTAGGGGCTATCACCCAGCAGGACTGTGAGCTGGGGGCGTGGTTTAGGTTCCCGGGCTTGCTGGTGCAGGGTTGTTCCTGCTGCAGTTGGTTTTTGGAGTTGAGGAATAAACATCAAACTCGCCTTCATCTGCTGTGTTTTTCCTCATCCTGCCACAATATAACTATTTTATCGTGCACTAGTAATTGGAGACGAATTGCATTGTCTTGCAAGGTTCCGTACCTGTGATACCCGTGTGGCAGGACATAAAAGTCTCTAGCGCAGTAGGACAACCCGGCTCCGTTTCTCTCCCACCAGACACATCCACCCTTAACACAACGCAGAGACACTAACCCTAACCTGAACCAGCGCGTGCAGGACAGATCGCCCTAGACTAGGAGGGCAGAGAGAAAGAGTCCTGGGTTACACATGCATATCAACAGAACGATGTTGGACTCTCCTTGTCTGCTGAGATACACTACACTCACTTCCTATAGATAGATAGACGAACGGACGGACAGACAGACAGACAGACAGACAGACAGACAGACAGACAGACAGACAGACAGACAGACAGACAGACAGACAGACAGACAGACAGACAGACAGACAGACATAGATAGATAGGCGAACAGAGGGACAGACAGACAGACAGACATAGACAGACAGATAGATATACATACATAGACAGATAGATATACAGACAGACAGACAGACAGACAGACAGACAGACAGACAGACAGACAGACAGACAGACAGACAGACATAGATAGATAGACAGATAGACAGATAGATACATAGACAAACAGACAGACAGACATAGACAGACAGACAGACAGACAGACAGACAGACAGACAGACATACATACAGACAGATAGATATACATACAGGTAGACAGACAGACAGACAGACAGACAGACAGACAGACAGACAGACAGACAGATAGATAGATAGATAGATAGATAGATAGATAGATAGATAGATAGATAGATAGATAGATAGATAGATAGATAGATAGATAGATAGATAGATAGATAGATAGATAAATAGATAGATAGGCTAACGGAGGGACGGAGGGACAGACAGACAGACAGACAGACAGACAGACATAGATCAATAGATAGATACATAGACAGACAGACAGACAGACAGACAGACAGACAGACAGATAGATAGATAGAGTAATGTGGATCTATATTTTGACGGTACATAATAGAAATCAGGTATCAGAAATGTGATGATTTGTGTTGTTCGGTAAACAGATGTCTAGGTGAACAACATCTGTGTGGTTGTGTGTGTGTGTTGTGATGTGGTACTTGCTGAGGCAAGACACAAACTCCACTCCTGACCCAGTTTGGATGAGGAGGCCAGCTGGTGGCCGGGCCTCCTCATGTCTCCCTGCCCTAATTACTGACAGGAAGCTATGTCAGGGTTATGAGTGTCTTCCAATTAACCACAGCCCGCCCCGGGGCGCGTGTCTTAATTATTTACTCCAAGTACAAATCAGAAGCAGAGGGAGAACAAGTTAGAGAGGGAGAGAGAGAGGAGGGGGGGGGTGTCTCAGACATGTGGTGTATTAATGCTCATCACGCTAGGTAAAGGTACAGACAGTGAGACAGGAGGTCAGTGTGCAGGTCAGTAGAGAGGTCAGTAGTCAGCCTGGATGCTGAGGATTTACTGAACACACCGACATCTTCCCAGCACTGCTCACTGGCACACCTACTGTCCAGATGCTGCACCGCTCAGATGTGGCGGAAACACCATGGCTGACCTGCAGCACAGCACTACCAGCTGCCTCCAGGCAACCGCCACTTCTTGTTTCATTTGTATTTGTAAACCTTTTTTTTCCGTTTGAAACTTGGACTAATATTCTGAGAGTTTTACTATTATTATTTACTACTACTCTTAACATGTGAGATCCCCAACCAACATCAGTCAAAAACTATCTATCTATCTATCTATCTATCTATCCAGACTAGTGGTATACAGCGCGGAGCAACAAGCACGGTGGAAAGCGAATGGTACTACATGGCAGATCATCTCACATTCCAGACAAACTAAAAATATTCACAACACGTTTGATGGGAATTAGATCACTTTGATTTCATTCTTTGCATCCAGAAATAATTTATTTTGATTAATATATTATTCTGTTTTGAATAATGGTTGGTTTTATTTGGAGATGATCTCTCTGTTCTCTTTAATCTTCTCATTCTCAGAATTTCGCTGCAATCTGGGGGTAATTTAATGCACGTGAGCGAGAAGAATGCCCGACCGGAAGCAGGTGAAGGGGTAAGATAAACATTCTTTCAGCAGGTGCATCCGTCATCACCCAGTGCGGCTCATGCGTTCTGCACAGCGTGCGGCGTCTCTGTACTGAGCGCGAGCCTCAGCAGCTGTGCAGAAGCTGTGCAGATGTTCTTTTGGGCTCACAGGTCATTTCCTGCGTTTCCAGCCCACTCGGTGCAACGTGTTCATGCTGTGTTGCGCCAAATGTCCCACTGAACCTTTCTCCTGCCGACGTAACGGTCAGTCAGTGTTACGGTGCACAATGTGGTGGGGTGATGGATGAGTCCATGTGGACTGATATGTGGGCTCCTGTCCTACGTGTCGTGCATCAGTATGGCCGGTGTGTAGGACCATCAGAAACCATGATGTTGTCACTGTCTCTGTGGATCCAAAACTAGTTCCGATCCACTGGCTGTATTTGGTAAATGATATTATTCTAGTTCTATAAGTAGCCATACACTATCTGTATTGCAGTTAACTGGTGAGTACACTACCTGTACTGCAGTTAACTGGTAAGTACACTACCTGTACTGCAGTTAAATGGTGAGTACACTACCTGTACTGCAGTTAAATGGTGAGTACACTACCTGTACTGCAGTTAACTGGTGAGTACACTACCTGTGCTGCAGTTAAATGGTGAGTACACTACCTGTACTGCAGTTAAATGGTGAGTACACTACCTGTACTGCAGTTAACTAGTGAGTACATGAACTGTGCTGCAGTTAACTGGTGAGTACACGAACTGTTCTGCAGTTAACTGGTGAGTACACTACCTGTACTGCAGTTAAATGGTGAGTACACTACCTGTACTGCAGTTAACTGGTGAGTACACGAACTGTTCTGCAGTTAAATGGTGAGTACACTACCTATACTGCAGTTAAATGGTGAGTACACTACCTGTACTGCAGTTAACTGGTGAGTACACGAACTGTTCTGCAGTTAAATGGTGAGTACACTACCTGTACTGCAGTTAAATGGTGAGTACACTACCTGTACTGCAGTTAACTGGTGAGTACACGAACTGTGCTGCAGTTAACTGGTGAGTACACTACCTGTACTGCAGTTAACTGGTGAGTACACTAACTGTTCTGCAGTTAACTGGTGAGTACACGAACTGTGCTGCAGTTAACTGGTGAGTACACTACCTGTACTGCAGTTAAATGGTGAGTGGTTTAGATCTGCTTTGCTAAAACTGGGTGTTGGGATCCAATGGAGGATCCCTAATTTAAAGTAGTAAGACCGGGATTTCACTCTTACCTAACACGACCATGCGCGGTCAAAATGACAGCCATTTTTCAACTCTATATGCTCAGAATCAGAACACTTCATTCATGCCCGAGGGGAAATTGGGTTCTATTACAGACACTCACGCTCTAATAACTAAAAACTCACAAGATACAACATAACAAGAAAATAGAAACAAGAAAAACCGAAACAAATAGAAATAACGATAAAATAGAAATGAGATCAACATATACGTATCAACAAACATGGTGCACATTACACCCTATCTATACTGCACTAGTGCAGCACACAACAACAACACAAACAAAACCCGACAGGGCCAGTCCAGTGACCATTAACTCAGACAGTCTGAGTCTGAGGGAGGAGGTATAAAGTTTGATGGCCACAGGCAGGAATGGCCTCCTGTGGCGCTCCATGGTGCTTTCCAGCAGAAAGAGTCTGTTACTAAAAGTACTCCTGTGCCCAACCAGGACATCATGGAGTGGGTGGGAGACATTGTCCATGATGGCACATAACTTCAACAGCGTCCTCCTCTCAGAAACCACCGCCAGAGAATCCAGCTCCACCCCCACAAGGTCACCGGCCTTGCGGATCAGTTTATTGAGCTTGTTTGCATCCGCTACCCTCAACTGCTGCCCCAACACACAACAGCAAACAGCAGAGCACTGCCACCACAGACTCACACCACATCCTGAGCATTGTCTGGCAGATGTTGAAGGACATCAGCCTTCTCAAAAAGTAGAGACGGCTCTGTCCCTTCTTGTAGAGGGAATCAGTGTTCTTAGCCCAGTCCAGTTTACTGTCTATATACACCCCCATGTACTTGTAGTATTCCCCAGTGTCCACACTGACCCCATGGATGGAGACAGGGGTCACTGGTGTCATGTCCCTCCTCAGGTCAGTAACCAGCTCCTTTGTCTTAGTCACGTTGAGCTGCAGATGGTTCTGCTCACACCACGTGACAAAGTTTCCCACCACAGCCCTGTACTCAGCCCCCTCACCCTTACTGGTGCATTCTGTCAAGATAAATGCCCAGCTGAGATATTAATGCATTACATATGTTAGTGTGTCTGTTAAGAAACTAACTGACACCAAAATTAACATTTTAACAACTATAATACTATTTTTAAACAATTTAAACTTAAGAGAGACATGGTGAAACCTCCATCTATCCGTTATCCGAAGCGCTTATCCTGCCCTTAGGGTCGCAGGGATGCTGGAGACTATCCCAGCAGTCAATAGGCGGCAGGCGGGGAGACACCCTGGACAGGCCGCCAGGCCACCACAGGTCGAACTTGAATAGCAAAATATAAAAAGTGAAAATATTACCTGTAAACAAAACGGAAAACACATATCGCTAATCTAACAAATGTAACAAGGCCTACAAAACGTGATGTAAAAAAGAACTGAAAATAAATACTGAAACAGTCCCAAACAACGACCGGAACTAATTACTAGAACGACCGTGGGCGGTAAATTGCCACGGTTTTTAAACTCTATGTTGTGTCGAGATAAATATGCTGTTGACGGTGAAGGCGGGGTGGCCATCGATGAGACGGGGGGGGGGGGGGTGGAGGGTTCAGAGGACTGTCAGTTACCGGTTTCAAGAGGGAAACATGGAAGACGGGGTGTACCTTGAGTGCTGCGGGGAGCCTCAGTTTGACGGCACTGGGGTTCACGATGCGCTCCACGGTGTAAGGGCCAATGTACTTAGGAGCCATCTTTCGAGACTCTGTCTGGAGAGGGAGGTCCCGAGAGGAAAGCCAGACCTGTTGACCCACCTTGTACTCCGGGGCAGAGGTTCGGTGTCGGTCAGCGATCCGTCGGTTCTGGGCAGCAGTTCTGACTAGAGCGGCCCGGGCTTCACGCCACACTCGACGAGCTCGGCGGAAGTGGGCCTGGACTGATGGAACTGCCACCTCGGTTTCCCGGCTGGGGAATAGTGGAGGTTGGAAGCCATCAGTGATCATGAATGGATACATACCGGTTGCAGAGCTGACCAGGGCGTTGTGGGAATATTCCACCCATGGCAGGTGCATGGACCAGGTGGCTGGAAGACGTGATGCCACGCACCACAGGGAGGACTCCAGGCTCTGATTGGCTCGCTCTGTCTGGCCTTTGGATTGTGGATGGTACCCCGACGTCAGGCTGGCAGTGATACCTAAGGTTTGGTAAAAAGATTTCCATACCTGGGAGGTGAACTGAGGGCCCCTGTCTGAGATGATGTCTTGGGGAATGCCATGCAGGCGGAACACATGCTGTATTAGAAGGTCAGTGGTTTCTAAGGCTGATGGGAGTTTGGGCAATGGGACAAAGTGTACAGACTTAGAAAAGCAGTCAACTATTGTTAAGATAGTGGTATTACCTTCTGACGGGGGCAGGCCAGTGACAAAGTCCACCGCTATGTGCGACCAGGGGCGATGGGGAATGGGTAAGGGTTGAAGGAGTCCAGCTGGTGCCCGGTGAGAAGGCTTGTTGCGAGCACACACTGAGCAGGCGGCAATGAACTCCCGGGTGTCAGCTGCCATGGTCGGCCACCAGAAGTGCTGTTGAAGCAGGAAGATGGTCCGGCGGACTCCGGGATGACACGCCACCTTGGATGCGTGGGCCCACTGGAGCACAGAGGATTTCACAGATGATGGAACAGACAGTCGTCCAGGCAGACACTCCCCCGGCACGGCTCGTCCTTGCTGGGCTTCCTGGACACGTTCCTCCACTTCCCACCTGGCCGCTCCGACCACGCAGGCTGACGGAAGGATTGTCTCATCGGGGGTTCCCGCTCCCTCTGGGGTGAACTGCCTGGAGAGGGCATCTGGTTTGACATTTCGTGAACCTGGCCGGTATGTGAGGTTAAAATTGAACCTGCCGAGGAAGAGGGCCTACCTGGCCTGGCGTGAGTTGAGTCGGCGAGCAGTTCGGAGGTAGGATAGGTTCTTATGGTCCGTCCAGACGATGAATGGGTGAGCTGCTCCCTCTAGCCAATGCCGCCATTCCTGGAGGACCAAAACCACCGCTAGCAACTCTCGGTTTCCCACGTCGTAGTTTCCCTCTGCTGGAGTTAGGCGGCGGGAGAAATACGCACATGGGTGAAGTTCGTGGTCTGCAGGGGAGCGCTGGGAGAGGACGGCCCCGACTCCCGAATCAGAGGCATCAACCTCAACGATAAACTGGAGGTCTAGATCTGGATGAGTTAATACATGAGCACTTGTGAACCTGCTTTTCAGTTTATCAAAAGCAGACTGGGCAGCAGGGGACCAAACAAAGGACTTTTTGACAGAGGTTAGCTGGGTAAGAGGGGCAGCAATGCTACGATAGTTACGGATAAATCTCCTGTAAAAAAATTGCAAAGCCCAGGAATCTCTGGAGGTGTTTGCATGTGGCTGGAACTGGCCATTCTACAATTGCCCTGACCTTTTCTGGATCTGGTCTGAGCTGCCCCTTCTCAACCAGATACCCCAAAAAGCTTACTGTGGTAGTATGGAAGTCACATTTTTCAGCTTTTCAAGCAGTCTACTCAACACCTGTCTCACGTGGTTAAGGTGTTCTTCATGGCTGCGGGAGAAAATCAGGATATTATCAAGGTACATGAAAACAAACCTGTTCAGCATGTCTCTCTGAGTACATCGTTGACTAGGGCCTGAAAAACCGCAGGAGCATTAGTCAAACCAAAAGGCATTACCAGATATTCAAATTGTCCCAGATGTGAATGTGTGTTGAATGCAGTTTTCCATTCGTCTCCTTCTCGGATTCTGACCAGATGGTATGCGTTTCTTAAGTCCAGTTTAGAAAATATGACTGCTTCGTGAAGTGGTGTGAATGCTGAATCTAGGAGTGGGAGAGGATACTTATTTTTGATTGTGATGCTGTTTAGACCTGTGTAATCGATGCAGGGTCGCAAAGATTTGTCCTTTTTCTCTACAAAGAAAAAAAACGGCTCCCACTGGGGAAGAGGAGGGACGGATGAGGCCTGCAGCGAGGGAGTCGTTTATGGATTTCTCCATAGCCTCTTTCTCTGGTTTGAAGAGGTTGTATAGTCTTCTGGTGGGTAACGGTGAGCCAGGGAGCAGGTCAATAGCACAGTCATATGGTCGGTGTGGGGGGAGAGCGAGAGCACGGTCTTTACTAAAAGCCTCTTTTAGGTCATGGTATTCATGGGGGACGTTGGTTAAGTCTTATGTCCTCAATGGGTTCTGCGGTGTGAGGAGGCTGTTCAGGAGTGGCTGACAGCAGGCAGTGCTGGTGACAGTAGTTACAACAATTGCAAATGGACGTGGTGGACCAGTCTATGCGTGGGTTGTGCATCTTTAGCCAGGGCAGGCCGAGAACTATTTGAGTGAGAGGTGACGATATGACAAAGAGTTCAATGTATTCGTGATGGTTGCCAGACAGTGTTAGTTTGATGGGCTGGGTTTTGTGGGTAACGTTCTCAGTCATTTTCCCATCAATGGCCAATACCTTCTTGGGGGTGTCCAGGTCATAAACTGGGAGCTTGTGGTTTTTAACAAAGTCAAAGTCTATGAAGTTGTCTTCAGCGCCAGAATCAAGTAACACCTGGACTGGGAGTGTCTGAGGAGGGCAGTGTATCATACCTTTCACTTGGACTCGGTTATGGGAGGAGGTTGAGGAGGTTCGGCTCACCAGCGTCCTCCCTCCTGCTGATGAGCCTGGCCTTTTGGTCGTTCCGGACTCTGGGCGAGGAAGTGTCCCTTTCTTCCACAGTAGATACAGAGGTGGCTCCTGAGTCGTCGCTGTCTTTCCTCGGGTGTCAGCTTGGCCCGTCCCAGCTGCATGGGTTCCTCTGCTGTCAGAGGACTTGGAGGGTTGGCGCACGAGTCCAGAGGGCCAGGTGAAGGGGTGTGGGCAGATGAGGAGAATTCAAACAGGTTGGGTAGCGTGTAGGTGACGGAAAGTGATCTCCGTCCCAGGGCTCTTTCCCTACGCCTTTCCCTCATCCTGTTATCTAGTCGGATGGCTAATTTTATCAACTCCTCTAGGCTAGTGGGTTCATTTCTAGAGGCCAGCTCATCTTTTAGTTCTTCTGCTAAGCCTTTGGGAAAAATAGCCTGTAGGGCGGTGTCATTCCAGCCGCTTTCTGCGGCTAGAATGCGAAATTCAATGGCGTATTGTGAGACTGGCTGTGATCCTTGTTTTAGCATTAGCATTCGTGATGTGGCGTCTTTGCCTTTAACCGGGTGGTCAAAAACCTTCCTCATTTCCTGAGTGAAGGCGTTATAATCTGAACAGATACTGGGTGAGTGAGTGGATACGGCTAGAGACCAAGCTGCGGCTTGGTCAGACAGGAGGCTCATAATGAATTCAATTTTTGACTGATCAGTTGAATAGGTGGCTGGTTGCTGACTAAAATCTAACGAACACTGGTGGAGAAACGGGGAACATGTCCCTAGGTTACCCGAATACCTCGCAGGGATGGGAATGTAGGGCTCTGGGGGTGTCGGGGTAGATGCCGTGGTCGGTGCCGGTCCAGGTGTGGGTGGTGGTGGGGAATTGGTGGCTGTGGAGACGGTGGAGACTTGGCTGGCGACGGTATCCATTCTGCCGGTGAGATGTGTCACACTGGTGATTAATTGCTGCAGATTGTCCATGATTTGTCGAAGGGTGGAATCATGCTGACCCACCACTGCGCCTTGGATCTCTAAGGCTCTTTTCAGATGTTCTGTCTCCGCTGGGTCCATTTTGGCCAGATAATTCTGTTAGGACCTAGGTGAACGTGCGGACCCAAGGAGTACAGGAGACAGTGCAGTGGCGCTCGAACAGGTTTATTCGCCTTAGCAAAATGGTCAGCAACAGAAAACAGGAATATGGCCGGTGGCGGTGACTGAAGGCAGGCTGGCACCTTCCCGGGATCTGGGCTGAAGACTGAACCAGGCTTTTATGGAGGAGAGGTGGGTAATTGCACATGGGGATCAGGTGTGCCTCGCTGCACCCAGCCCAGATGTAGGTCAGCCACGCCTCCATGTCACCGCCCATCCTGCAGGTACTCAGAGAGAGGAGGAGAATACAAACCAAATACAAACAGAAAACACTCAGACCATAACATATTACTTAATAAAATAAACTTGAAGTATACCATGTTTTTTTGGGGGTTTTTTTGGTAAGAGGAAATAAGGGAGACAGGCAGGCACGTGAGCAGCAGTCCTGAGTACACGAGCGGGGCTCGCGGTTCGTAAAAGGGGAACAAAGAAAAACCAGTGGAGCAAAAACACGAGGAGCTACGCAGCAGGACACTGGCACGAGACGCCTGGAGCGTAAACCAGCGCAGCAGCTTAAGGATCGATCCCGCGACGAGTGTATGGAAAGCCTGCAGAGGCGAGGAGGCTGGTGGGAAACAGGCGTGGAGGAGCGGGAAAACAGACAAGGGAGGAGCGCCAAACCCATGCCAAACAGGAACACGAGGAAACAGGAACAGGAAACAAGGGGGCGTGGCACCTCTGGAACACCTATGGAAGCTTTCTGACCGACGTGTTACGCAGCACTCTCCACCACCACCACCACCACCACCACCACCACCATCATCATCATCATCATCAAAACAGATAATGAGGGAACATCTCCTGGGAGAATGATGTCCATCCCTCCAGTAGACTTCAGAGACTGGTAGAGTCTTGACAGGGGTGGGCAGGCTTATGCAGAAAGAGCCGGTGTGGGTGAAGGTTTTTGTTTCGACCAAGCAGTTACACACCTGTGTCTCCTACTCAGGTTCCTCAACAAAGACTACTGGTTGCGAGTGGGATCAGGTGTGTAACTGCTTGGTTGGAACAAAAACGTTCACCCACACTGGCCCTGTCTGGATTAGACTGCCCACCCGTGATCTATGATAAGGAGCACTGAAGCTATTCTGGAGGCTCGTGGTAGCCCCACACCTTACTAAGACACTTTGGACTCTATCTTACATCAGGCCAATTAATTCTATGTAACCCTTCTTTAATAAGGATAGAATTTTACCTCCAGGTCAGGTAGAGTGTGAGTTGACTGTGTGTGAATAATCTGGACGAGGCACAAGGTAAGAAGAGTTGCATGGAATTATATTTTAGATAGATGTAGATAGGGGATAACAGTATGTACCAATATTCATATGATGGTTCGCAAATACTATATATATATATATATATATATATATGCAAACTACAAGTATGAATTATACACTGATAAACTGCAGCGCTGCAATACGCCTGTTGTGCACAACACCCAAATAAACACAATAATAAACAAAAGAAGATATCTCGTTGGGGCCCTTAACTGGAAGTTTTACTTGAATAAATCCAGGAAGTGAATGGCTACTGGGACAGCCTTACTTGAATAAATCCGTGGTGTTTCCTGGCTCACAGTTCATCGAGTTCGCCAACAGGAGGCGCTACGCAGTCAATGATGGACGATTTAGGACGGATGAATCTGCTGACCACATCCGGTCCCAAAGTAGATTGGCGGAAGGATGCAACCTCAATGGCTAGGTTGTGGGCCGTGTCCAAACACCAGTTTGCTAATATAAGAAATAAAATGTTAAGGCTTGCGATCACGGTAACGGCTGGTGATCTGCCAGCTGCATAGAATGTAATGACACTGACTGGTTTATTAAAGGGAATGGGAGGTCACACTGACTGGTTTATTAAAGGGAAAGGGAGGTGACAATGACTGGTTTATTAAAGGGAATGGGAGGTAACACTCACTGGTTTATTTAAGGGAATGGGAGGTGACACTGACTGGTTTATTAAAGGGAATGGGAGGTGACGCTGACTGGTTTAATAAAGGGAATGGGAAGTGGCGCTGACTGGTTTATTAAAGGGAATGGGAGGTGACACTGGTTTATTAAAGGGAATGGGAGGTGGCACTGACAGGTTTATTAAAGGGAATGGGAGGTGACACTGACTGGTTTATTAAAGGGAATGGGAAGTGGCACTGACTGGTTTATTAAAGGGAATGGGAGGTGACACTGACTGGTTTATTAAAGGGAATGGGAGGTGACACTGACTGGTTTATTAAAGGGAATGGGAGGTGACACTGACTGGTTTATTAAAGGGAATGGGAGGTTACACTGACTGGTTTATTAAAGGGAATGGGAGGTGGCACTGACTGGTTTATTAAAAGGAATGGGAGGTGGCACTGACTGGTTTATTAAAGGGAAAGGGAGGTGGCACTGACTGGTTTATTAAAGGGAATGGGAGGTGGCACTGACTGGTTTATTAAAGGGAAAGGGAGGTGACACTGACTGGTTTATTAAAGGGAATGGGAGGTGACACTGACTGGTTTATTAAAGGGAATGGGAGGTGACACTGACTGGTGTATTAAAGGGAATGGGAGGTGGCACTGACTGGTCTATTAAAGGGAATGGGAGGTGACACTGACTGGTTTATTAAAGGGAATGGGAGGTGGCACTGACTGGTTTATTAAAGGGAAAGGGAGGTGACACTGACTGGTTTATTAAAGGGAATGGGAGGTGACACTGACTGGTTTATTAAAGGGAATGGGAGGTGACACTGACTGGTTTATTAAAGGGAATGGGAGGTGACACTGACTGGTTTATTAAAGGGAATGGGAGGTGACACTGACTGGTTTATTAAAGGGAATGGGAGGTGGCACTGACTGGTTTATTAAAGGGAATGGGAGGTGACACTGACTGGTTTATTAAAGGGAATGGGAGGTGACACTGACTGGTTTATTAAAGGGAATGGGAGGTGACACTGACTGGTTTATTAAAGGGAATGGGAGGTGACACTGACTGGTTTATTAAAGGGAATGGGAGGTGGCACTGACTGGTTTATTAAAGGGAAAGGGAGGTGGCACTGACTGGTTTATTAAAGGGAATGGGAGGTGGCACTGACTGGTTTATTAAAGGGAAAGGGAGGTGACACTGACTGGTTTATTAAAGGGAATGGGAGGTGACACTGACTGGTTTATTAAAGGGAATGGGAGGTGACACTGACTGGTTTATTAAAGGGAATGGGAGGTGACACTGACTGGTTTATTAAAGGGAATGGGAGGTGACACTGACTGGTTTATTAAAGGGAATGGGAGGTGGCACTGACTGGTTTATTAAAGGGAAAGGGAGGTGACACTGACTGGTTTATTAAAGGGAATGGGAGGTGACACTGACTGGTTTATTAAAGGGAATGGGAGGTGACACTGACTGGTTTATTAAAGGGAATGGGAGGTGACACTGACTGGTTTATTAAAGGGAATGGGAGGTGACATTGACTGGTTTATTAAAGGGAATGGGAGGTGACACTGACTGGTTTATTAAAGGGAATGGGAGGTGACACTGAATGGTTTATTAAAGGGAATGGGAGGTGACACTGACTGGTTCATCAAAGGGAATGGGAGGTGACACTGACTGGTTTATTAAAGGGAATGGGAGGTGACATTGACTGGTTTATTAAAGGGAATGGGAGGTGACACTGACTGGTGTGTTTCATGTTACGCCTGAAACTCACCTATGATTAATTACGTGAGGAGGTACAACCCCTTTGAAACATGCATTTTACTTTGTGCCCAGATTATCCGCCGTTAAACTAGCAAAAGTGGAGGACTTCCGGGTAATGTAGCAATCTATTCCGTTACGTATCAACATGGGGATCGCCGGTTCGAATCCTCGTGTTACCCCGGCTTGGTCAGGTGTCCTTACAGACACAACTGGTCGTGTCTGCGGGTGGGAAGCCGGATGTGGGTATGTGTCCTGGTCGCTGCACTAGCGCCTCCTCTAGTCGATCCGGGCGCCTGTTCTGGGGGGAGGCGGAACTGGATGGAATAGCGTGATGCTCCCACGTGCTACATCCCCCTGGTGAAACTCCTCACTGTCAGGGGAAAAGAAGTGGCTGGCAACTCCACCTGTATCGGAGGAAGCATGTGTCTGCAGCCCTCCCGGATCAGCAAAGGGGGTGGAGCAGCGACCGAGACGACTTGGAAGATTGGGGTAGTTGGTCGGATACAATTGGGGAGAAACGGGGGAAATTCCCCTCTCCCCCCAAAAAATAGCAAAAGTGGATTTGAACTCGCACTAAACGCGCCTGCAACATGCGCTTTAGACTCGCGCCTAGGTCGTTAAAAAGTGGTCCTTTATGTTGGTTTTCCTTTGATTTCTCACCCGTCTGTACGTATAGGAACTCTTGTTCTCCGTCCAGTGTAGAGACTCTGGAGAGCGAGGTGCGAGCTGGCCCTGTGTAGCGCTGTGCACTGGTTAGAATCTGGCGATACGATACTGGGTCACGATAAAGGGTCACGATACTGGGTCACGAGTCAACACATCACCGTACGGTAAGAAAGGTGACAGTGGCGGAGTGCAGGAAG
The DNA here is from genome assembly GCF_029633865.1 of Lampris incognitus. Taxonomy (NCBI): domain Eukaryota; kingdom Metazoa; phylum Chordata; class Actinopteri; order Lampriformes; family Lampridae; genus Lampris; species Lampris incognitus. The sequence continues at coordinate 57,748,237 of NC_079218.1, read as the reverse complement.
GATTGAGACGAGAGATCGAGTCCAGTCAATCCCGTTTACTCGCCACACAAAACAACACCGATACAACACAATCTCTCCTGGCAACCAGCTAACCAACCGCTAGGCTGCTGCAAACATGGCTCCACCCCGGAAACCCTAAGCAGTGCCTACGTCATCACTCTGAATGTCCGCCTTAAAGCAGCAGCAGCCCCTGGGGAATCTACCCTCAAATGTGTATCACCACAATATGTTGTGATACTGTAAGAAAGGTGATATATTGTGATACTGTAAGAGAGGTGATATATTGTGATACTGTAAGAGAGGTGATATGTTGTGATACTGTAAGAAATGTGATATCTTGTGGTACTGTAAGGAAGGTGATATATTGTGATACTGTAAGGAAGGTGATATATTGTGATACTGTAAGAAAGGTGATATATTGTGATACTGTAAGAAAGGTGATATATTGTGATACTGTAAGAAAGGTGATATATTGTGATACTGTAAGGAAGGTGATATATTGTGATACTGTAAGAAAGGTGATATATTGTGATACAGTAAGAAAGGTGATATATTGTGATACTGTAAGAAAGGTGATGTATTGTGATACTGTAAGAGAGGTGATATATTGTGATACTGTAAGAAAGGTGATATATTTTGATACTGTAAGAAAGGTGATATATTGTGATACTGTAAGGAAGGTGATATATTGTGATACTGTAAGAAAGGTGATATATTGTGATACAGTAAGAAAGGTGATATATTGTGATACTGTAAGAAAGGTGATGTATTGTGATACTGTAAGAGAGGTGATATATTGTGATACTGTAAGAAAGGTGATATATTTTGATACTGTAAGAAAGGTGATATATTTTGATACTGTAAGAGAGGTGATATATTGTGATACTGTAAGAAAGGTGATATATTGTGATACTGTAAGAGAGGTGATATATTGTGATACTGTAAGAAAGGTGATACATTGTGATACTGTAAGAGAGGTGATATATTGTGATACTGTAATAGAGGTGATATATTGTGATACTGTAAGGAAGGTGATATATTGTGATACTGTAAGGAAGGTGGTATATTGTGATACTGTAAGAAAGGTGATATATTGTGATGCTGTAAGAAAGGTGATATATTGTGATACTGTAAGAGAGGTGATATATTGTGATACTGTAAAAAAGGTGATATATATTGTGATACTGTAAGGAAGGTGATATACACTCACTGGCCACTTTATTAGGTACACCTTGCTAGTACCGGGTTGGATCCCCTTTTGCCTTCAGAACTGCCTTAATCCTTCGTGGCATAGATTCAACAAGGTACTGGAAACATTCCTCAGAGAGTTTGGTCCATATTGACATGATAGCATCACGCAGTTGCTGCAGATTTGTCGGCTGCACATCCATGATGCGAATCTCCCGGTCCACCACATCCCAAAGGTGCTCTATTGGATTGAGATCTGGTGACTGTGGAGGCCATTTGAGAACAGTGAACTCATTGTCATGTTCAAGAAACCAGTCTGAGATGATTCGAGCTTTATGACATGGCGCGTTATCCTGCTGGAAGTAGCCATCAGAAGATGGGAACACTGTGGTCATAAAGGGATGGACATGGTCAGCAACAATACTCAGGTAGGCTGTGGCATTGACACGATGCTCAATTGGTACTAAGGGGCCCAAAGTGTGCCAAGAAAATATCCCCCACACCATTACACCACCACCACCAGCCTGAACCGTTGATACAAGGCAGGATGGATCCATGCTTTCATGTTGTTGACGCCAAATTCTGACCCTACCATCCGAATGTCGCAGCAGAAATCGAGACTCATCAGACCAGGCAACGTTTTTCCAATCTTCTATTGTCCAATTTTGGTGAGCCTGTTCGAATTGTAGCCTCAGTTTCCTGTTCTTAGCTGACAGGAGTGGCACCCGGTGTGGTCTTCTGCTGCTGTAGCCCATCTGCCTCAAGGTTCGACGTGTTGTGCGTTCAGAGATGCTCTTCTGCATACCTCGGTTGTAATGAGTGGTTATTTGAGTTACTGTTGCCTTTCTATCAGCTCGAACCAGTCTGGCCATTCTCCTCTGATCTCTGGCATCAACAAGGCATTTTCGCCCACATAACTGCTGCTCACTGGATATTTTCTCTTTTTCGGACCATTCTCTGTAAACCCTAGAGATGGTTGTGCGTGAAAATCCCAGTAGATCAGCAGTTTCTGAAATACTCAGACCAGCCCGTCTGGCACCAACAACCATGCCACGTTCAAAGTCACTTAAATCACCTTTCTTCCCCATTCTGATGCTCGGTTTGAACTGCAGCAGATCGTCTTGACCATGTCTACATGACTAAATGCATTGAGTTGCTGCCATGTTTGGCTGATTAGAAATTTTCGTTAACGAGCAGTTGGACAGGTGTGCCTAATAAAGTGGCCGGTGAGTGTATTGTGGTTTCATAGGCCTGTGTTCTTTGTGTTATGCCACTTCCTGTCTCAGTGTACAGTGTTGTGTTGGAGTGGAAGAGTCACATGGCTGAAGATAGATTACAACACTGTTGTCTAGCGCTCGTGGGGTCACACACAACACAACATGTTTGTCACGAACCTTCACATGTAAACTATTTAAAATCGATACAGTGGTTTTGAGAATCGATACAGTATCACAGAAGATAATATCGCCATACTCGAGTGTGTCGATATTTTCTTCCACCCCTACCCCTGTGATGGCCTGGCGGCCGGTCCAGGTTGTCTCCCCGCCTGCCGCCCAGTGGCTGCTGGGATAGGCTCCAGCGTCCCGCGACCCATGCTGGAATGAGGGGCTTGGATAATGGATGGATGTTCACACACACACACACACACACACACACACACACACACACACACACACACACACACACACACACACACACACACACACACACACACACACACACACACACTCTAGCAGACCCGAGTTATGTATGTGAGTGGATGGGTGTGAACAGCTGGTGCTGATGCTGTTCGTATCAAGGCTGCAGTAATTAGCGTCTCTAAGTGGCTCTGGCGTACAGAGAGAACACAGCAGCGATCTCCATCACTCTGCTTTTCTCCCCCCCTCCCCCCGTCTCTCTCCCCCCTCCCTGCACCCACTCCACTGTACCTCTGAGGATTATTATTAGTGGCACTTATGTTCCTCCCACTCATCCCTGCATCCTTTGTCCAGACCGCTGACCCTGCTCCCAGGGTCGCGGGATGCTGGATCCTGCTCCCAGCAGCCCCTGGGCGGCAGGCGGGGAGACGCCCTGCAACTCCTCCCACTCGTCTGCTTCGTTACTCTCCACGTTTTGCGGACCACCTCTGCACACGTGGAGCTACAGAAACCATCCAGATACCAGCATGTTCTGCTGTTTAGGACGCGTGCTTACGTTTTCTGAACTTTTTAATAACTTTTACAAGTTTAACATTGAGAAGGAATACCCACGTCCTCTTCTAACATACTCCACCTTCACCCTCAACTACCTGCGCATACTGGCAGCTACACACACCACTGGGACTTTAAACGGGAGCTACTGACCTTCCACTGGGGTTTTGAGACCATGTGGCGTCATCGGCCTCTGGCCTCCCCTGCCAGACACCGGGTGGCGCTGCAGGCGCATCAGCCTCTCCGCGTAAAAAGCTGTCACGCGCAGGCGCCCTCCCATTATGCTGCTCCAGCACCAGCCTCTACACCCACCTGAGGACCCACAGCGACCCACAGGGACCCAGAGGGACGACGGTCATACTCCACCCCGAGTGACCGCCCGTGATGAAGATGATGATGATGGTTATAGTGTATGTGTGTGTGTGTGTGTGTGTGTGTGTGTGTGTGTGTGTGTGTGTGTGTGTGTGTGTGTGTGTGTGTGTAGTACTGGTAGTAGTAGTAGTAGTAGTAGTAGCAGTAGTAATAGTAATAGTAGTAGTAATAGTAGCAGTGGTAGTATTGTTTGATATAGCAGTGGTAATGGTGGTGGTAATAGTAGCAGTAGTAGTAGTAGTGGTAGTAGTATTGGTAGTTATAGCAGTTGTAATAGTGATGACAATATTATTATTATTATTATTATTATTAGTAGTAGTAGCAGTAGCAGTAGTAGTAGTAGTAGTAGTAGTAGTAGTAGTAGTAATAGTAGCAGTGGTAGTATTGTTTGATATAGCAGTGGTAATGGTGGTGGTACTAGTAGCAGTAGTAGTAGTAGCAGTGGTAGTAGTATTGGTAGTTATAGCAGTGGTAATAGTGAGGACAATATTATTATTATTATTATTAGTAGTAGTAGCAGTAGTAGTATTGGTAGTTATAACAGCGGTGATAGTGGTGGTAATAGTAGTAGTAGTAGTAGCACTGGTAGTTGTAGCAGTATTAGTAGTATTGTGGTTATAGCAGTAGTAATAGTGGTGGTAGTAGTAGTAGTAGTTGTTGTTGTAGCAGCAGTAGTAGCAGTATTGGTAGTTATAGCAGTGCTAATAATGGTAGTAATAGTAGTAGTTGTACTAGACCCCAATTCCAATGAAGTTGGGACGTTGTGTAAAACGTGAATAAAAACAGAATACAATGATTTGCAAACCCTTTTCCACCTATATTCAGCTGAATACACTACAAAGACAAGATATTTAATGCTCAAACTGATAAACTTTATTGTTTTTTGTAAATATTCCCTCATTGTGAATGTGATGCCTGCAACACGTTCCAGAGAAGCTGGGACAGGGGCATGTTCACCACTGTGTTACACCACCTTTCCTTTTAACAACACTCAATAAGCGTTTGGGAACTGAGGACACTACTTGTTGAAGCTTTGTAGGTGGAATTCTTTCCCATCCTTGCTTGATGTACGACTTCAGTTGCTCAACAGTCCGGGGTCTCCATTGTCGTATTCTGCGCTTCATAATGCACCACACATGTTCAATGGGGGACAGGTCTGGACTGCAGGCAGGCCAGTCCAGTACCCGCACTCTTTTACTACGAAGCCACGCTGTTGTAACACGTGCAGAATGTGGCTTGGCATTGTCTTGCTGAAATAAGCAGGGACGTCCCTGAAAAAGACGTCGCTTGGATGGCAGCATATGTTGCTCCAAACCTGTATGTACCTTTCAGCATTAATGGTGCCTTCACAGATGTGCAAGTTACCCATGATGCCATGAGCACTAACACCCCCCCATACCATCACAGATGCTGGCTTTTGGACTCTGGGCTGATAACGATCTGGACAGTCCTTTTCCTCTTTAGCCCGGAGGACACCACGTCCATGATTTCTAAAAACAATGTGAAATGTGGACTCGTCAGACCACAGCACACTTGTCCACTTTGCGTCAGTCCATCTCAGATGAGCTCGGGCCAGAGAAGCCGGTGGTGTTTCTGGGTGGTGTTGATATCTGGCTTTGGCTTTGCATGGTAGAGTTTTAACTTGCACTTGTAGATGTAGCGACCAACTGTGTTAACTGACGATGGTTTTCCCAAGTGCTCCTGAGCCCACGTGGTAATATCCTTTACACAATGATGTCAGTTTTTAATGCAGTGCCGCCTGAGGGGTCGAAGGTCACGGGCATTCAGTGTTGGTTTTGGGCCTTGCTGCTTACCTGCAGAGATTTCTCCGGATTCTCTGAATCTTGTGATGATATTATGGACTGGAGATGATGAAATCCCTAAATTCCTTGCAGTTGTACGTTGAGAAACGTTGTTCTTAAACTGTTGGACTATTTGCTCACGCAGTTGTTCCCAAAGTGGTGAACCTCACCCCATCCTTGCTTGTGAACGACTGAGCCTTTCGGGGATGCTCCTTTTATACCCAGTCATGACACTCCCCTGTTTCCAGTTAACCTGTTCACCTGTGGAATGTTCCAAACAGGTGTTTTTTGAGCATTCCTCAACTTTCCCAGTCTTTTGTTGCCCCTGTCCCAGCTTCTTTGGAACGTGTTGCAGGCATCACATTCAGAATGAGTGAATATTTGCAAAAAACAATAAAGTTTATCAGTTTGAACATTAAATATCTTGTCTTTGTAGTGTATTCAGTTGAATATCGGTGGAAAAGCATTTGCAAATCATTGTATTCTGTTTTTATTCACCTTTTACACAACGTCCCAACTTCACTGGAAAAGGAGTTTGTAGTTTTTGTAGCAGTAGCAGTAGTAGTAGTAGTACTAGTAGCAGCAGCAGTATTAGTAGTATTGTGGTTATGGCAGTAGTAATATTGGTGGTAGTAGTAGCAGTAGTTGTTGTAGCAGTAGCAGTAGCAGTAGTAGTAATAGTAATAGTAGCAGTGGTAGTATTGGTAGTTATAGCGGTGGTAATAGCATTAGTAGTAGTAGTAGTAGTAGTATATTTCATATAAGGAATGACAGTTGTATTAAGTTCATGTCTGTCTGTGCTCGTCATGGTGATGTGATGGTGATTTGATTGACATGATGGATCGTACCGGGTGCAGGCTCACCTTCTCCCCAGTGGACTCTACATGAATGTGGAGGACCTCTTTACACGTCGTGTTGCTTTTGGTCTTCCAGGCCTTGTTGGATATTATACTACCGATTCACATTTCCGGCCTTTTATTTTGTTCTACCACCATCTTCTGCACTGGATCTCTGGGGGCGTCCGGGTGGCGTATCGGAGGAGGCATGTCATAGTCTGCAGCCCCCCCCCCCACCCCGGTTCGGCAGAGGGGGTGGAGCAGAGTGGGGTAATTGACCGAATACAACTGGGGAGAAAAAGGGAGGCAAGCAAAAAAAAAAAAGAAAAAAAAGTTGGGTTCTCTTAAAAGGACCCAGTGGCGTCTCTGGACGGAAAGCCCAGGGAGGCACAACAGACTCTGTATGAGCAGTATCCAACTTGTCAATGAAAGTACACACAAACCTCCTGGCTCAATGAATCCAAACACCTCATCAATGAATGAATGCAGATCCACCTCCCATAACTCATCTGCAGATGAGCAGATGAGTTATGGGAGGTGGAGACAGGGATACGAGTGACATCAATAGCTGCATTTAATCTTACACAACTGCTATATTACCTTGTTTATAAAAAATGGCGGCACGGTGGCCCAGTGGTTAGCACTGTGGCCTCACAGCATGAATGTCCCGGGTTCGAACACCGGGGTTGTCCAATCTTGGGGGTCATCTCAGGTCAGGAATCAAGAATCAGGAACACGTTGTCATTTCACTTCATGCACTTGCTTAAATGAAATGAAACGACACATCGTTTTCCCCAGCCCACAGCAGTACAACACAAAGACAAAAACACACCCAAAAACTACAAGAACACACATACCCAAACTAACACATCTAGCCAAGCTATAAAAAAAACACTTCCCAAGGGAACGAACGCCAGCCAGGATGACTGTCAGAACCGCCGGTCTGCATGTGTTAGCAGTTAGCTTAGCCTGCCCCGCTTCCGCGCTGGTCAGAACGCTCTCGGTGTTTCCTCCTCGGGCGCAGCTCCAGGCAGGGGCCGTGGTCCACGGGCCTACTGGACAAAGCAGACCAAGCCCTCCAAGCCGATCCAGCGCCAGCTCCTCCAGCTAGACACCCTCGACACACCTCCCCGCACTCCTCACGACGACATCAAAAACACCAGTCAAACCTCTACTTAAGAAACAACACCTAATCCAGTGTCTCTTAATAACTAGACCAGTCTCTAATCTTCCATTCTTTTCTAATGTACTAGAGAGAGTTCATATCAATATGAACCATTTCAGTAGGCTTTCAGGGCCCGTTTCTCCACTGAAACTGCTCTGACCAGAGTAGTGAACGGTCTTTTACTAGCTATAGACTGATTCCACTTCTGTGCTACTACTGGACCTTAGTGCAGCCTTTGAAACCACTGATCACTGTATACTGTTAGACAGAATAAATTGTAATTTTGGTGTCTCTGGATTAGCTCTCTCTTGGCTTAAATCCTACTTATCTAGATACTTATCTTAATCATATTAAGCTACTTATCGATCTACTTATCTTAATCATAGCGCAAGTCATCAGTCATCCATCACAGGATGACTTGATGGTCCTTGCCGCTGCAACAGATGAATAACGACTTCTCTGGAAGAACACAGTGTGTCTGCTATAATAATATTACATCAACATTCTCTGACATTAAATATGGTGTTCCTCAGGGCTCAGTTCTTGGTCCTCTAAGTTTCTCTCTTACGCAATCATGGAATGCATTTCCATTGCTATGCTGATGATACTCAGCTGTATGTGCCGATAAGGGCTGATGCTCATACTCAAATGACTAATTTAGAGGCCTGCTTGGCTGCTGTGAGAAATTGAAAGTCGTGAAATTTCCTGCTTTTAAATCCAGATAAGGCTAAGATGCTGATCGATGGCCCTGCTAGACACAGACACCAATTTGATGAAGTAACAATAACAATCAACAACTCTGATTTCACAAAGTGTGACAGCCAAAAATCTTGGTGTTACGTTAGCTTCCATCCTGTCCTTTGATAAGCACATTAAAGAAATCACAAAGACTGCCTTTTTTCACTTACATAACATAGCTAAAATTCAGTCTTTTCTGTCCATGGCTGAGCAGACACTCCAATACATGCATTTGTTTGATCCAGACTTGATTACTGTAAAGTTCTGTTTTCAGGTCTGCCACCTGTTAGTACGAAAAGTCTTCATGTGGTTCAACATTCTGCAGCTAGAATCCTAAATAAGCAAGACTATTTGAAAATTTGACCATATTACACCAATTCTTGCCTCCCTTCATTGGCTTCCTATCCATGTCCAGACTTCAAGGTGCTTCTGCTGACTTATAAAATCATAAATGGGTTTGTCCCATCATACCTGTCTGATCTCCTTAAACCGTACATTCCATGTCGAGGTCTCCGCTCTCAAAATACAGGGCTCCTGTTTTTACCCTAAGTTAAGAAGAGGTCAGCTGGTGGCAGGGCCTTTTCCTATCAGGCCCTGTTCTTGTGGAATAACCTGCCTGCTGCCATCAGACAATCAGAGTCTGTTGATCAGAATCAGAATCAGAATCATGTTTATTGGCCATGTCAGTTCGCACATACATGGAACTTGACTCCGGTTTTGTGGCTCTCTCAGTGTACTTAACATAGAATAACAACACTACAACACGACAATCTTTACATATATACACAAGGACTGACATATACAGGTGAAATAAGAGGTGATAAAGTGCAATGGTGCAGAGAATATATCAGAGATGCTGAAATACATGTTAGCAGGTTACTTACATACATGCCTGAGGTAGATGGACATGACAGAGTGTACCAGTATACGTACAACAT
>NC_079218.1:57714009-57734009 GCF_029633865.1 Lampris incognitus | reverse complement strand
CACACAGCTCTATCAACACACAGCTCTATCAATACACAACTCTATCAACACACAGCTCTATCAACACACAACTCTATCAATACACAACTCTGTCAATACACAACTCTATCAACGCACAGCTCTATCAACACACAGCTCTATCAATACACAGCTCTATCAATACACAACTCTATCAATACACAACTCTATCAATACACAGCTCTATCAATACACAACTCTATCAATACACAACTCTATCAATACACAACTCTATCAATACACAGCTCTATCAATACACAACTCTGTCAACACACAACTCTATCAATACACAACTCTATCAATACACAGCTCTGTCAATACACAACTCTATCAATACACAACTCTATCAATACACAGCTCTATCAATACACAACTCTATCAATACACAACTCTATCAATACACAACTCTATCAATACACAGCTCTATCAATACACAACTCTGTCAACACACAACTCTATCAATACACAACTCTATCAATACACAGCTCTGTCAATACACAACTCTATCAATACACAACTCTATCAATACACAACTCTATCAATACACAACTCTGTCAGTGACTGATCAGAGTGGCTGCCTTCTTGAATAATGTCATGTAAATCAGGTGGTGTATGCAAATTACATGAGTATATTTGATAGCACACTATCTCCACCTGCATGCTCCCTGCTTTTGTTTTGTGTGTTTTTTGTGTTGATTTATTCTGCTCTCCACTTTACTTCATCACTGTAGTTTACCCTCACACTGCTCTGCCTTTGTTTGTGTTGTTATTTTTCAAACTAACTTGCAGTAATTTGTGTGTTGAAGTATGTGTCAGGTTGAGATAATATTACCTTAGTATTAGTGTTGTACAGTGCAGTAGTCACAACTATGTATTGTACTATATGTGCAGTACTGGTTGTACTATAAGTGTGGTACTGGTTGTACTATATGTGTGCTACTGGTTGAACTATAAGTGCAGGCCTGGTTGTACTCTATGTGAAGGCCTGGTTGTACTCTATGTGCAGTACTGGTTGTACTCTATGTGAAGGCCTGGTTGTACTCTATGTACAGTACTGGTTGTACTCTGTGCAGTACTGGCTGTACTCTATGTGCAGTACTGGCTGTACTCTATATGCATTCCTGGCTGTACTCTGTGCAGTACTGGCTGTACTCTATATGCAGTCCTGGCTGTACTCTATGTGCAGTACTGGCTGTACTCTGTGCAGTACTGGCTGTACTCTATATGCAGTCCTGGCTGTACTCTGTGCAGTACTGGCTGTACTCTATATGCAGTACTGGCTGTACTCTGTGCAGTACCGGCTGTACTCTGTGCAGTACTGGCTGTACCCTGTGCAGTACTGGCTGTACTCTATGTGCAGTACTGGCTGTACCCTGTGCAGTACTGGCTGTACTCTATGTGCAGTACTGGCTGTACCCTGTGCAGTACTGGCTGTACCCTGTGCAGTACTAGCTGTACTCTGTGCAGTACCAGCTGTACTGTATGTGCAGTACCGGCTGTACTCTATATGCAGTCCTGGCTGTACTCTGTGCAGTCCTGGCTGTACTCTATATGCAGTCCTGGCTGTACTCTGTGCAGTACTGGCTGTACTCTATGTGCAGTACTGGCTGTACTCTGTGCAGTCCTGGCTGTACCCTGTGCAGTACTGGCTGTACTCTATGTGCAGTCCTGGCTATACTCTGTGCAGTACTGGCTGTACTCTATGTGCAGTACTGGCTGTACTCTATGTGCAGTACTGGCTGTACTCTGTGCAGTCCTGGCTGTACTCTATGTGCAGTACTGGCTGTACTCTATATGCAATACTGGCTGTACTCTGTGCAGTACTGGCTGTACCCTGTGCAGTACTGGCTATACTCTATGTGCAGTACTGGCTGTACTCTATGTGCAGTACTGGCTGTACCCTGTGCAGTGCTGGCTGTACTCTGTGCAGTACTGGCTGTACTCTATGTGCAGTACCGGCTGTACCCTGTGCAGTACTGGCTGTACTCTATGTGCAGTACTGGCTGTACTCTATGTGCAGTACTGGCTGTACTCTGTGCAGTACTGGCTGTACTCTATGTGCAGTACTGGCTGTACTCTGTGCAGTACTGGCTGTACTCTGTGCCGTACTGGCTGTACTCTATGTGCAGTACTGGCTGTACCCTATGTGCAGTACTGGCTGTACTCTGTGCAGTACTGGCTGTACTCTATGTGCAGTACCGGCTGTACTCTATATGCAGTACTGGCTGTACTCTGTGCAGTACTGGCTGTACTCTATGTGCAGTACTGGCTGTATCAGTCAGAGTTCATTATTCATGCTGCATGGCAGGATGTGTCTGCAACACATTTCCTCAGAGAATGTAAAACCCATCTCATCTCTTATCTTACCTTCCCTCGTTATTGAAACTGTGAATTACACGTTCCGAGGGGTGTGTGTTTGTGTGTGTCTGTGTGTGTGTGTGTGTGTGTGTGTGTGTGTGTGTGTGTTTTGCCACAGCTGAGATAAAACTGAGCTGAGGTGTAAGTTATTACACTCTCTTTCGCAGCTTGTTTGTTTATTTTTTACCTCTTTACCTTCCTTTTTATGATTCTTCCTGTTAGATAGGGTTCACTACGACCCATGCTGCGAGCTCCTGGGAAATCTGACGGGCTTTATACCGAAGGCAGAGGTTACGGCAAGACGTTATCAAGCATGGAGGAGAAACGTCGGCTGGTTTTGACTATTCAGTAACGCCCCCCTAACTTGGAAGACCCAGAAAAACTAAGTTCCTGGCTGAGGAGCCCATGAGCCTAACACCGGATCTGCCCTGGTTCCCAGGTTAACTGTCGAGGTCAGCAGTTGCCAAAGCACTTTCTGCGGGTGGGAAGCCGGATGTGGGTATGTGTCCTGGTCTCTGCACTAGCGCCTCCTGTGATCGGCCGGGGCACCTGTTCAGGGGGGAGGGGGAACTGGGGGGAATAGCGTGATCCTCCCATGCGCTACATCCCCTGGTGAAACTCCTCACTGTCAGGTGAAAAGAAGTGGCTGGTGACTCCACATGTATCGGAGGAGGCATGTGGTCGTCTGCAGCCCTCCCTGGATCGGCAGAGGGGGTGGAGCAGAGACCGGGACAGCTCAGAAAAGTGGGGTAACTGGCCGGATCCAACTGGGGAGAAAAAAGTGGGGGGGGGTGACATGTGAGTAACTATTGCACATACCACACGGGCCCGGTGGTGGCGTCTCGCTGGGCTGAGGAGAAGTCTGAGTTCATTGGTGCCTCAGCTCTTGGAAGAAGCTATTTTCAGCCCCCCCCCCCCCAGTCAGGTAGGCTGGGGGGGCTGAAGCAGATGGTGTCCAGGGTGTGTAATATCTTTTATGATGTTCTTAGCCCTCCTCACACAGCGAGTGCTGTGAAGATGTTCTGGTGAAGGACAGCACCATGCCAGCATTGTGCTGTGATGTTTCCACAACACGCTGGAGGGCTTCTTGGTCAGCTTTGGTGCAGCTGCTGTACCAGGCTGTCGAGCAGTTTGTTAGGATGCTCTCTGTGGATCATCTGTAGAAGCTGTCGAGCAGTTTGTTAGGATGCTCTCTGTGGATCATCTGTAGAAGCTGTCAAGCAGTTTGTTAGGATGTTCTCTGTGGATCATCTGTAGAAGCTGTCGAGCAGTTTGTTAGGATGCTCTCTGTGGATCATCTGTAGAAGCTGTCAAGCAGTTTGTTAGGATGTTCTCTGTGGATCATCTGTAGAAGCTGTCAAGCAGTTTGTTAGGATGCTCTCTGTGGATCATCTGTAGAAGCTGTCGAGCAGTTTGTTAGGATGCTCTCTGTGGATCATCTGTAGAAGCTGTCATGCAGTTTGTTAGGATGTTCTCTGTGGATCATCTGTAGAAGCTGACAAGCAGTTTGTTAGGATGCTCTCTGTGGATCATCTGTAGAAGCTGTCAAGCAGTTTGTTAGGATGCTCTCTGTGGATCATCTGTAGAAGCTGTCAAGCAGTTTGTTAGGATGCTCTCTGTGGATCATCTGTAGAAGCTGTCAAGCAGTTTGTTAGGATGCTCTCTGTGGATCATCTGTAGAAGCTGTCGAGCAGTTTGTTAGGATGTTCTCTGTGGATCATCTGTAGAAGCTGTCGAGCAGTTTGTTAGGATGTTCTCTGTGGATCATCTGTAGAAGCTGTCAAGCAGTTTGTTAGGATGCTCTCTGTGGATCATCTGTAGAAGCTGTCAAGCAGTTTGTTAGGATGCTCTCTGTGGATCATCTGTAGAAGCTGTCGTGCAGTTTGTTAGGATGCTCTCTGTGGATCATCTGTAGAAGCTGTCAAGCAGTTTGTTAGGATGCTCTCTGTGGATCATCTGTAGAAGCTGACAAGCAGCTTTTGGGGGGGAGGTTGGCTTTCCTTAACCTCCTCAGAAAATAAAGGCGTTGTTGTGCCTTACTCACCACTGCTGAGGTGTTGCCAGCCCAGGAGAGGTCTTCTGTGATGGTGAGTCCCAGGAACCCGGAGCTGGGGACTCTCTCCACAGCCTCTGTGTTGATGTAGACAGGACTGTGTGTGATCTTCTTGGAGGTCCTAAAGTCCACGATAATCTCCTTGGTCTTGTTGGTGTTTAAAACCAGGTTGTTGTTAGCACACCAGGTTATTAGGTTCTGAAGCTCCTCCCTGTCTGCCACTTCATCGTTGTCTGATATGAACCCCATGACTGTTGTATCATCTGCATTCTTTACAATCGTGTTTGAGTTATGGATGGGTTGGCAGTAATGTGTGAACAGTGCATAAAGGAGGGGTTCAGCACAACACCCTGGTGTTGTGTGTTTGCCCAGTGTTAAAGTCCTGATGAGGAAGTGCAGTATCCACTTGCATATGGAGGGAGTTAGCCCTAGTTGGTGGAGTTTGTCGACCAGCTGGTTTGGTATGACGGTGTTAAACGCTTAGCTGTAATCAACAAAGAGCATCCTGACGTGGTTGTTGGGTCTTTCCAGGTTTGAGAGGGCATATTTAGAGCCACACAGATGGCGTCCTCAATCGATCTGTTTACCTGGTAGGCATACTGGTGTTGGTCTGGATCTGCTGGGACAGTGTCTCTGATGTCGTTCAAAGCATTTTGAAATGACATGGGTGAGAGCGACTGGCCGATAGTCACAGGGACAGGTTACCGCAGTTTCTTTGGGAACGGGCACGATGGTGCTGGATCTGAGGCATGCGGGGACTGTGCATATGGATAAAGAGGTTGAAAATGTGTGTGAATACCTCTGCTAGCTAGAGCTAGTCAGCACAGGCCTGGAGTACACGCCCTTGTACACCGTTAGGCCTCGCCGCTTTCCATGTGTTGATGCTGCAGAGGGTCCGCTGCATCTCTGGAGTGTGGAGAACAAGGGTCTGTGGGTCTCCCAACAGTTTGAAACCGACGGGAGGGTGGTTATTGACTTTGTTAAACCGAGCAAAGAAGTTGTTCAGTTCCACCGCTAGGTTGGCAGTGTTGTTGGCTGGTGTGAGCTGTGTGTTATTCACCCTTTTGTCATCTGTGATGGCCTGGATGCCTTGTCACATCCTGCTTGGGTTGGAGTTACTGTTGAAGCCCTCCTCTATTTGTAGTTTTTCATTGTGTTTTTCGGATTTGACATCTCTCTTAAGGTTCGCTCTGGCGACGCCGGAGGCTGAAGTGTCTCCTGATTTGAAAGCCGTGTCTCCTGCCTGAGCAGCCATTTGACTTCGCTGTTCCTCCATGGTTTCTCATTTGGGTACACTTGGATCCTTTTGCTAGCAGTGACATTGTGCATACAGTAGTTAGTGTATGACAATACAGATGAAGTGCTACCCCCTCCAGGTCTGTCTGATGGGCAGATATACTCCATCCTGTGTGTTCATACCAGTCCTGGAGTTGAGAGATGGCTCCCTCAGGCCAAACTTTAACTGTCCTGCTGGTCGACTTAGCATCGACAGCAAGGGCTTTATGTGCTGGGACAAGAAACAGAGAGAGGTGGTCCGACTGCCCAAGGTGGGGGCGGGGTATGGCTCTGTAGGCTTCCTTTATGTTAGTCTAGACATGATCGAAGGTGTCCCCCCCCCCCCCGGTTGTGTATTGGACATATTGATATAATCTAGGAAAAACCTTTCTGAGGTTAATTTGGTTGAAGTCCCCCGAAAAACTCCATCAGCATGCGTGTTCTGTCGTTTACCGATGACGTCACGCATGTGTCCAAGCTCTATCTTAGCATTAGCCTGTGGTGGTATGTACGCTGCCATGACAACAACAACTGTATATTCCCTGGCCAAGTACGGTTGGCACTTAAGCATCAGATATTCCAGGTCCGAAGAGCAGAAATGATGGATTATGGTCGCGTTCGTGCGCCATGCTTCATTTATGTCAGCACAACGTCCACCGCTTGACTTCTTACCAGTCACATGCTCCGTCGGCGCGATGGTGCCAGCGGCCTGCTGGCTCAACAGTGGCAACCGGTAAGCTGTGACTCAGCCACGTCTCAGAAAATCACAACACAGCAGCTCTTTATGGTTCCATGTGTAGTGATAATCTGAGCTCATCCATTTCGCTGGCGAGTGATTTTACATTCACGAGAAAAACACTAGGGGGAGGCGTTTTGTATGGAGCAACCTCTAGCCGGGCTATCAAACCAGCTACTCAAACTCATGCCATCTTTGTAAACGTCTTTGATAAAACCAATTCTATAGTAGCATTGATGCTAACATCTGTTAGTGTTGCCATTGTCGTTGATTTCAAAATGCGCCCCTGCTCATTGTCGTCGTCATCTAAACCACTCCACGCAGTTCACTGCTTGGCTCGGCTTCCAGCTGCCCAGGCGCGGGGTAATCTTTCCACATTAACATCCTGCATAGCAAAAGCTGAGCTCATGAGATGTGGGCAGGCTGCGAGAGGCGACTGGAAGCCAACTGCTCCCAAAGGCACGGCTGAATACGAGCTTTAGTTATGATGCCATCAGCACCTTTTATGACTTTTACGACTCTGCTGTGTCTTTCTGTTGGCCACAACAACTTTGCTCGCTCCCCAAACTTGCTTCAACCCTCCATCTTCCTGCGCAGTCGGGCTGCTGAGATAAAAGACTGTAAACTCTTTGTGAAGTACAATTTTTTCATGGGGAAAGTCCTACCAGACCGGCACCACAAAAATAAGCAACTACAAAAGTGTTGATGTGGTGAATTAGCTGTCTTGAGTATGCGCCAGAGATAGAAGCACCTCCATGCACACCCACCAGCCCGGGCATGCGGGCAAGACCGGAGCGGAACAAGGCCTTTGCAGAGGGAAGAGTGCTTCTGCTGGTTGGTATAGGCTGCGGCGCGTCGGCGCTGGTCGGGCCCGCCTCATTCATAACCCCCTTATCTGGAGGACAGAGACACCCACCATCAGTCCACAGCCACTTAATATTTATTTGGGAATGCGGCTTTGTTATCAAGGTCAAGCAGGCCCAGCTCTACCTCCACCAAGGCATCACTTACCTCCAGGACGAGAAGCAGGAGGAACCAGGAGAGAGGGGGGCGGGGGGGAGGGGGTTAAAGAAACACAATAAATGAAACAACTTTTTCACTGATATGTTGTCATTCACAAATGGTGTAGGCTGGACTGGATGATACCGGCAATAAGTGACAGCGCTGGTAGGAAGTGACGGCCCGGCGGAACTTTGCTTACCATGCTGACGGTGCCGAGGGAACATGGAGGGGGGGTACCTCAGGGGCCTGATTTGTTTCTGTTTATGATCAACTCAACCCCCAGTTCTTCTTCAGGCTTTAGTTGTGATGTTTTTTCCTCCTGATTACACACACATGCACGCACACAGACACACACACAACAACACACGAGCACAAATGGGATCATATGTAAATGACTGTGTGGTTTAAAGCATGGCAGCATGCAGACGGGGGACGGGGGTGAGGGCAGCTGCGGGGGGGGGGGGCATCTGTTCAGGGATTATCTTCCTGCCTCAGTAACAGTTTGCTGGGATGCTGTTTATCTGCAAAACCACGGAAGACATGACGGATGCCGGAGATATGAGTTGACACCCTTTCAAATGTGATTAAAAACTCCTCCGCACCGAGGTGTGTGTGTGTGTGTGTGTGTGTGTGTGTGTGTGTGTGTGTGTGTGTGTGTGTGTGTGTGTGCGCGCGTAGGGAGAGGGAGGGGGGTCTCATTGTTTTCCTCTTAGCCTTTTACTCCTTCCGCTCCTTTTCTCCTCCTCCTCCTAAAATGTTCAGGTGGAATAGAACAGACCAAGGAGTGAAAGAGAACTATCTTAATAGTGATAGTAATATTATTATTATTATTATCATTAGTAGTAGTAGTAGTAGTATTAGCAGTAATAGTGGTGGTAGCAGTAGGAGTAGTAGTGGTAGTAGTGGTAGTAGCAGTAGTAGTGGTGGTAGCAGTAGGAGTAGTAGGAGTAGTAGTGGTAGTAGCAGTAGTAGTGGTGGTAGCAGTAGGAGTAGTAGGAGTAGTAGTGGTAGTAGGAGTATTAGCAGTAGTAGTGGTGGTAGCAGTAGGAGTAGTAGGAGTAGTAGTGGTAGTAGCAGTAGTAGTGGTGGTAGCAGTAGGAGTAGTAGGAGTAGTAGTGGTAGTAGGAGTATTAGCAGTAATAGTGGTGGTAGCAGTAGGAGTAGCAGGAGTAGTAGTGGTAGTAGTGGTAGTAGCAGTAGTAGTGGTGATAGCAGTAGGAGTAGTAGGGGTAGTAGTGGTAGTAGGAGTATTAGCAGTAATAGTGGTGGTAGCAGTAGGAGTAGCAGGAGTAGTAGTGGTAGTAGTGGTAGTAGCAGTAGTAGTGATGATAGCAGTAGGAGTAGTAGGGGTAGTAGTGGTGGTAGCAGTAGTAGTGGTGGTAGCAGTGGGAGTATTAGTGGTAGTAGTGGTAGTAGCAGTAGTAGTGGTGGTAGGAGTAGTAGTGGTGGTAGCAGTAGGAGTAGTAGTGGTAGTAGTGGTGGTAGTAGTAGGAGTAGTAGTGGTAGTAGTGGTAGTAGCAGCAGCAGTAGTAGTTGTAAAGTATAATAAGTATAATTAATATTTCATCTGGGCGTTTCTGGTGGTAAAATTTTATTTTGACATTTCTTAACCAAGGTTAAAAAGTTCTTGACATTTGAGACACAAAAAAACACATAATATTAGAATCAGAACCAGAATCATGTTTATTGGCCATGTAGAACCAGAATCATAATCGTAATCATAATCAGAACACATTATTCATCCCTGAGGGGAAACAGGGTTCTGTTACAGACACTCACGCTAATGAGGAAAAACTAAAAACTATCAAGATAAGAAAATAGAAACAAGAAAAACAGAAATAAAGATAAAACAAGAAATAGAAATAAGAACAAAATACATCAACAAGCATGGTCCACATAACACCCTATCTATACTGCACTACCGCAGCACACAACAAGCAGCACAAACAAAACCCGGCAGGGCAGTCCAGTGACCATTAACTCAGAGTGTCTGACAGTCTGAGTCTGAGGGAGGAGGTGTAAAGTTTGATGGCCACAGGCAGGAATGACCTCCTGTGGCGCTCCATGGTGCTTTCCAGCAGAAAGAGTCTATCACTAAAAGTACTCCTGTGCCCAACCAGGACATCATGGAGTGGGTGGGAGACATTGTCCATGATGGCACATAACTTCAACAGCGTCCTCCTCTCAGAAACCACCGCCAGAGAATCCAGCTCCACCCCCACAAGGTCACCGGCCTTGCGGATCAGTTTATTGAGCCTGTTAGCATCCACTACCCTCAACTGCTGCCCCAACACACACCAGCAAACAGCAGAGCACTGCCACCACAGACTCACACCACATCCTGAGCATTGTCTGGCAGATGTTGAAGGACCTCAGCCTCCTCAAACAGTACAGACGGCTCTGTCCTTTCTTGTAGAGGGCATCAGTGTTCTTAGCCCAGTCCAGTTTATTGTCTATATACACCCCCATGTACTTGTAGTATTCCACAGTGTCCACACTGACCTCCTGGATGGAGACAGGGGTCACTTGTGTCATGTCCCTCCTTAGATCAACAACCACCTCCTTTTGTCTTAGTCATGTTGAGCTGCAGATTGTTTCGCTCACACCATGTGACAAAGTTTCCCACCACAGCCCTGTACTCAGCCCCCTCACCCTTACTGGTGCATCCAACTATAACAGAGTCATCAGAGAACTTCTGAAGATGGCAGGACTCTGTGTGGTAGTTGAGGTCTGTGGTGTAGAGGGTGAAAAGGAAGGGAGACAGGACTGTCCCCTGTAGAGCCCTAGTTTTGCTGACCAGTTTGTCTGACACACAGTGTTGCAAGCACACATACTGGGGTCTACCAGTAAGGTAGTCAACAATCCAGCACACAAGGGGGGGCATCTACTTGCATTGCTGTCAGCTTCTCACCTGATTCTGATTTCCTCCTCTCCTACTGCCATTGGACATGCCTTCCCCCTCTCCTTCACTTTCGCCCAACAGTAGCATAGTTTCCACCGGCACCCTGCTGGCCAACAGTACCAGTGGCGGTCGTTGGTAACCCGGGCCTCGACTGATCCAGTATGGAAATCTGATATATGATCCAAATATTTGATTTGCTAAAGGTTTAATACTGGATGCCCTTCCTGACGCAACCCTCCCTGTTTATCTGGGCTTGGGACCAGCACTAAGAAGGCACTTGCTTGTACATCCTACGTTGCTGGGTTTGGACCTACAGTGACAGACATTGTTAATTTATTCATGCAACTATTACTGGCACTTTTCCCAGATGTTTTAAGACAGCTGGGGTCAAACTACTTAAGAAACTGCACCTCGATCCAGGGCCCCTTAATAACTATCAACGTATCTCTAATCTTCCATTCTCTTCTAAAGTACTAGAGAGTTGTATGTCAACAACTTTCGACGCATAAAGAAGAACACTAGAATCTATATGAACCCTTTCAGTCGGCTTTCAGGGCCTGCCACTCCAATGAAATTGCTCTGAGCAGAGTGTTGAACGATCGTCTACTAGCTATTGATTGATTCCACCTCTGTGCTTCTACTCCTGGACCTCACTGCAGCCAAGATCAACACCACTGATCACTGTGTACTATCAGACAAAATAAATTGCAATTTTTGCTTCTCTGGCTTAGCTCACTCCTGGCTTAAGTCCTACTTATCTGGAAAACAAAGTGTGTCTGCTTTAATAATATATTGTCAAAATTATCTGATGTTAAATATGGGGTACCTCAAGGTTCAGTTCTTGGCCCTCTACTCTTTTCTCTTTATATTTCACTCCTTTGCCAAATTATATTCAGTCATTGAATAAATTTTCATTACTATGTGGATGATATTCAGCTGTACGTGCCTATAAGAGCTGATGGTCTTACTCAAATGAGTAATTTAGAGGCCTGCTTGGCTACTGTGAAAAACTGGATGTCACAAAATGTCCTGCTTTCAAATGTATTTAAATCAAAAGATAAAACGGTTATGCTGGTCATTGTCCCTGCCAGACATAGACACCAATTTGATCAAGTAACAATAACAATCAACAATGCTGATTTCACAAAGTGTGTCAGCCAAAACTCTTGATGTTAAATTTGATCCCAGCCTTTACTTTGATAAGCACATTAAAGAAATCACCAAGACTACCTTTTTTTACTTACATAACATAGCTAAAGCATGGTCTTTCCTGTCCATGTCCGATGCAGAGACTCTAATACGTGCATTTGTTTCATCCAGACTTGATTACTGTAATGTTCTGTTCTCAGGTCTGCCACATTCTAGTACTAAAAGTCTTCAGATGGTTCAGAATGCTGCAGCTAGAATCCTAACTAAATCTAGAAAATTTGACCAATATTACACCAGTTCTTGCCTCGATTCATTGGCTTCCTATCCATGTTAGATCAGACTTCAAGGTGCTTCTGCTGACTTATAAAAGCCTAAATGGTCTTGCCCCAAATTATCTGTCTGATCTCCTTACACAGTACATTCCAACTCGAGCTCTCCACTCTCAAAATACAGGGCTCCTGTGTGACCCAAAGTTAAAAAGAAGTCAGCTGGTGGCAGGGCCGTTTCCTAACTGGCCCCATTCTTGTGGAATGACCTGCCTGCTGCCATCAGACAATCAGAGTCTGTTGCGTCCTTTAAATCCAAACTTAAAACTCATCTTTTTGCCTTAGTTTACAACTAGTTGCCTTTGAGTGCTTCACAACGTGTACTGCATGATGGGTCGGTTTCTGTCTCAATTAATTTATCAACCACTGTTCTGCTGACAAGATTATAGAGTATATACTATACAGTATGGATTATATAGTATACACTCACTGGCCACTTTATTAGGTCCACCTCGCTAGTACCGGGTTGGACCCCCTTTTGCCTTCAGAACCGCCTTAATCCTTTGTGGCATAGATTCAACAAGGTACTGGAAACATTCCTCAGAGAGTTTGGTCCATATTGACATGATAGCATCACGCAGTTGCTGCAGATTTGTCGGCTGCACATCCATGATGCGAATCTCCCGGTCCACCACATCCCAAAGGTGCTCTATTGGATTGAGATCTGGTGACTGTGGAGGCCATTTGAGTACAGTGAACTCATTGTCATGTTCAAGAAACCAGTCTGAGATGATTCGAGCTTTATGACATGGCGCGTTATCCTGCTGGAAGTAGCCATCAGAAGATGGGAACACTGTGGTCATAAAGGGATGGATATGGTCAGCAACAATACTCAGGTAGGCTGTGGCGTTGACACGATGCTCAATTGGTACTAAGGGGCCCAAAGTGTGCCAAGAAAATATCCCCCACACCATTACACCACCACCACCAGCCTGAACCGTTGATACAAGGCAGGATGGATACATGCTTTCATGTTGACGCCAAATTCTGACCCTACCATCCGAATGTCGCAGCAGAAATCGAGACTCATCAGACCAGGCAACGTTTTTCCAATCTTCTATTGTCCAATTTTGGTGAGCCTGTGCGAATTGTAGCCTCAGTTTCCTGTTCTTAGCTGACAGGAGTGGCACCCGGTGTGGTCTTCTGCTGCTGTAGCCCATCTGCCTCAAGGTTCGACGTGTTGTGCGTTCAGAGATGCTCTTCTGCATACCTCGGTTGTAATGAGTGGTTATTTGAGTTACTGTTGCCTTTCTGTCAGCTCAAACCAGTCTGGCCATTCTCCTCTGACCTCTGGCATCAACAAGGCATTTTCGTCCACAGAACTGCCGCTCACTGGATATTTTCTCTTTTTCGGACCATTCTCTGTAAACCCTAGAGATGGTTGTGCGTGAAAATCCCAGTAGATCAGCAGTTTCTGAAATACTCAGACCAGCCCGTCTGGCACCAACAACCATGCCACGTTCAAAGTCACTTAAATCACCTTTCTTCCCCATTCTGATGCTCGGTTTGAACTGCAGCAGATCGTCTTGACCATGTCTACATGCCTAAATGCATTGAGTTGCTGCCCTGTGATTGGCTGATTAGAAATTTGCGTTAACGAGCAGTTGGACAGGTGTGCCTAATAAAGTGGCCGGTGAGTGTAGATTATTGACTATTGCAAACTGTTCTGTTCTCTCACATGTATTTTCTCTCTCTCGCTGAATGATGTCTTCTCCTTTCTCTTCTGTTCATGTGAATGGTGTGATGTCAGTCTCCCCCATGTGCACATGTAGTATGTCCTCCTCCCAGGTCTCCATGGTGATGATAGCTGCCACCTGGGAACTGCTTAGCATCCTCATCATCACATATATATATATATATAAGTCCATATAATTATGTTGTCTCTTTTCAATTTTATATCCTTCTCTCATTCTGATGAGTGACTAATGTTTTTTTTTCTTGTCTCTTCTTCCACGTATGTGAATGGTGTGATGTTAGTCTCCTCTCTGTGCATGTGTAGTCTGCCCTCCTGTCAGGTCTACATGGTGATGGTGGTCACGTGGCTGAGGTCTTGGATTATTCCGGTGGCATTTGGACACTGCTTGGCATCCTCCTCATCATATTCTTCATATACACTATATGTACAGAAGTTTCGGGACAAACCTCTTAAACATTGAATCCAGTGTTTCATTGCCACAGCCCATAGGTGTATAAATCCAGCAGCTGGCCATGCAGTCTGCATTTACAAACATTTGTGAAAGAATGAGTCGTTCTGAAGAGCTCAGTGAATTGAAGCGTGGTACTGTCATAGGATGCCACCTTTGTAATAAGTCAGGTCGTGAAATTTCTTCCCTGCTGGATATTCCACGGTCAACTGTAAGTGGTATTATTTTTTAGGAACAACAGCAACTCAGCCATGAAGTGGCAGACCACGTAAAGTCACACAGCGGGGTCAACGAGTGCTGAGGCACATAGTGCGTGAAAGTCTCCAACGCTCTGTTGACTCAATAACTGCAGAGATCCAAACTTCCTCTGGCATTAACATCAGCACAAAGACTGTGCTCCAGGAGCTTCATGGCATGGGTTTCCATGGCTGAGCAGCTGCATGCAAGCCTTACACCACCAAGCACAACGCCAAGCATGGGATGGAGTGGTGTAAAGCATGCTGCCACAGGACTCTGGGGCAGTGGAAACGTGTTCTGTGGAGTGACGAATCACGCTTCTCTGTCTGGCAGTCTGATGGACGAGTCTGGGTTTGGTGGGTGCCAGGACAACGTTACCTGCCTGGCTGCATTGTGCCAACTGTGCAGTTTGGTGGAGGAGGGATAATGGTGTGGGGTTGTTTTTCAGGGCTTGGGCTAGGTCCCTTAGTTCCAGTGAAGGGAAATCTTAATACTTCAGCATACCAAGACATTCTGGACAATTCTATGCTTCCAACTTTGTGGGAACAGTTTGGGGAGGGCCCTTTTCTGTTCCAGCATGACTGTGTCCCAGTGCACAAAGCAAGGTCCATTAAGACATGGTCTGGTGAGTTTGGTGTGGAAGAACTTGACTGGCCTGCACAGAGCCCTGACCCCAACCCCATCAAACACCTTTGGGATGAACTAGAACGGAGATTGTGAGCCAGGTCTTCTCATCCACCATCAGTGCCTGACCTCACAAATGCTCTTCTGGATGAATGGGCAAAAAATTCCCACAGGCACACTCCAAAATCTTGTGGAAAGCCTTCCCAGAAGAGTGGAAGCTGTTATAGCTGTTGTAGCTGCAAAGGGGGGGGGGGGACCAACTCCATATTAATGTCTATGGATTTAGAATGGGATGTCATAAAAGCTCCTGGAGGTGTAATGGCCAAGTGTCCCAATACGTTTGTACATATAGTGTATCTTATAATTCCACTATAATTGTGTTATCCTCTTTCAATGTTGTATTGTGTAAATTGTGTAAACACATTATCATTGTACGTTGTTCATCTTGGGAGAGAGGTCCTCCTCTGGTGCTCTCCCTGAGGTTTCTTCCTATTTTTTTCTCCCTCTTAAATGTTTTTAGGGAGTTGTTCCTTATCCCACGTGAGGGTGTAAGTACAGGATGTTGTGTTGCTGTAAAGCCCCCTGAGGAAAATTAGTAATTTGTGATATGGGGCTGTACAAATAAAATTGACTCGACTTTATGACACATTTCAGTTTCACATATGAAAATATTAATTCATATGTAAATGAATATATGTAAATGAGGACAATCGTGAAAACATCTGAATGTACACGTGACCTTGTTTTCATTTCACATTCAGTTTCACGTTTTTTTTGTTGTTTTTTATTTTCCCCCTTTTTCTCCCCAATTGTACCCGGCGAATTACCCCACTGTTCCAAGCCGTCCCGGTCTCTGCTCCACCCCCTCTGCTGATCGGGGAGGGCTGCAGACTACCACATGCCTCCTCCCATACATGTGGAGTCACCAGCCGCTTCTTTTCACCTGACAGTGAGGAGTTTCACCAGGGGGACTTAGCGCGTGGGAGGATCACGCTATTCCCCCCAGTTCCCCCTCCCCCCTGAACAGGTGCCCCGACCGACCAGAGGAGGCGCTAGTGCAGCGACCAGGACACATACCCCCATCCAGCTTCCCACTCGCAGACACGGCCAATTGTGTCTGTAGGGGCGCCCAACCGAGCCGGAGGTAACACGGGGATTCGAACCAGAGATCCCCCATGTGGGTAGGCAACGGAATAGACCGTAACGCACCCGGATGTCCCCATCATATTCGTCTCTGTATGGGAATGTCGTGTGTTACTGAAGGCACATGAGAGGCAGAAACAGAACTGCTCTAGAGTTATAGGGCCAGCGAAATCACAAGAGCAGTTCCTCCTTTAGTTGTGGTTCTGACCCACACACAATAGCAGTTCCTCCTTTAGATTTGGTTCTGACCCACACACAATAGCAGTTCCTTCTTTAGTTTAGTTCTGACCCACACACAATAGCAGTTCCTCCTTTAGATTTGGTTCTGACCCACACACAATAGCAGTTCCTTCTTTAGTTTAGTTCTGACCCACACACAATAGCAGTTCCTCCTTTAGTTTAGTTCTGACCCACACACAATAGCAGTTCCTCCTTTAGATTTGGTTCTGACCCACACACAATAGCAGTTCCTTCTTTAGTTTAGTTCTGACCCACACACAATAGCAGTTCCTCCTTTAGTTTTGGTTCTGACCCACACACAATAGCAGTTCCTCCTTTAGTTTAGTTCTGACCAACACACAATAGCAGTTCCTCCTTTAGTTCTGGTTCTGATCCACACACAATAGCAGTTCCTCCTTTATTTTTGGTTCTGACCCACACACAATAGCAGTTCCTCCTTTAGTTCTGGTTCTGACCCACACACAATAGCAGTTCCTCCTTAAATTTTTGTTCTGACCCGCAAACAATAGCAGTTCCTCCTTTAGTTTGGTTCTGACCCACACACAATAGCAGTTCCTTCTTTAGCTTAGTTCTGACCCACACACAATAGCAGTTCCTCCTTTAGATTTGGTTCTGACCCACACACAATAGCAGTTCCTCCTTTAGTTTAGTTCTGACCCACACACAACAGCAGTTCCTCCTTTAGTTTAGTTCTGACCCACACACAGTAGCAGTTCCTCCTTTAGTTTTGGTTCTGACCAACACACAATAGCAGTTCCTCCTTTAGTTTGGTTCTGATCCACACAAAATAGCAGTTCCTCCTTTAGTTTTGGTTCTGACCCAAACACAACAGCAGTTCCTCCTTTAGTTTAGCTCTGACCTACACACAATAGCAGTTCCTCCTTTAATTTTGGTTCTGACCCACACACAATAGCAGTTCCTCCTTTAGTTTTGGTTCTGACCCACACACAATAGCAGTTCCTCCTTTAGTTTAGGATCTGACCCACACACAATAGCAGTTCCTCCTTTAGTTTGGTTCTGACCCACACACAATAGCAGTTCCTCCTTTAGTTCTGGTTCTGACCCACACACAATAGCAGTTCCTCCTTTAGTTTAGTTCTGACCCACACACAATAGCAGTTCCTCCTTTAGTTTGGTTCTGATCCACACACAATAGCAGTTCCTCCTTTAGTTCTGGTTCTGACCCACACACAATGGCAGTTCCTCCTTCAGTTCTGGTTTTGATCCACACACAATAGCAGTTCCTCCTTTAGTTTGGTTCTGACCCACACGCAATAGCAGTTCCTCCTTTAGTTTGGTTCTGACTCACACACAATAGCAGTTTCTCCTTTAGTTTTGGTTCTGACCCACACACAACAGCAGTTCCTCCTTTAGTTTTGGTTCTGACCCACACACAATAGCAGTTCCTCCTTTAGTTTAGTTCTGACCCACACACAATAGCAGTTCCTCCTTTAGATTTGGTTCTGACCCACACACAATAGCAGTTCCTTCTTTAGTTTAGTTCTGACCCACACACAATAGCAGTTCCTCCTTTAGTTTTGGTTCTGACCCACACACAACAGCAGTTCCTCCTTTAGTTTAGTTCTGACCAACACACAATAGCAGTTCCTCCTTTAGTTCTGGTTCTGATCCACACACAATAGCAGTTCCTCCTTTAGTTTTGGTTCTGACCCACACACAATAGCAGTTCCTCCTTTAGTTCTGGTTCTGACCCACACACAATAGCAGTTCCTCCTTAAATTTTTGTTCTGACCCGCAAACAATAGCAGTTCCTCCTTTAGTTTGGTTCTGACCCACACACAATAGCAGTTCCTCCTTTAGTTTAGTTCTGACCCACACACAACAGCAGTTCCTCCTTTAGTTTAGTTCTGACCCACACACAAGAGCAGTTCCTCCTTTAGTTTAGTTCTGATCCACACACAACAGCAGTTCCTCCTTTAGATTTGGTTCTGACCCACACACAATAGCAGTTCCTTCTTTAGCTTAGTTCTGACCCACACACAATAGCAGTTCCTCCTTTAGATTTGATTCTGACCCACACACAATAGCAGTTCCTCCTTTAGTTTAGTTCTGACCCACACACAACAGCAGTTCCTCCTTTAGTTTAGTTCTGACCCACACACAGTAGCAGTTCCTCCTTTAGTTTTGGTTCTGACCAACACACAATAGCAGTTCCTCCTTTAGTTTGGTTCTGATCCACACAAAATAGCAGTTCCTCCTTTAGTTTTGGTTCTGACCCACACACAACAGCAGTTCCTCCTTTGGTTTAGTTCTGACCTACACACAATAGCAGTTCCTCCTTTAATTTTGGTTCTGACCCACACACAATAGCAGTTCCTCCTTTAGTTTTGGTTCTGACCCACAAACAATAGCAGTTCCTCCTTTAGTTTAGGATCTGACCCACACACAATAGCAGTTCCTCCTTTAGTTTGGTTCTGACCCACACACAATAGCAGTTCCTCCTTTAGTTCTGGTTCTGACCATCACACAATAGCAGTTCCTCCTTTAGTTTAGTTCTGACCCACACACAATAGCAGTTCCTCCTTTAGTTTGGTTCTGATCCACACACAATAGCAGTTCCTCCTTTAGTTCTGGTTCTGACCCACACACAATGGCAGTTCCTCCTTCAGTTCTGGTTTTGATCCACACACAATAGCAGTTCCTCCTTTAGTTTGGTTCTGACCCACACACAATAGCAGTTCCTCCTTTAGTTTGGTTCTGACTCACACACAATAGCAGTTTCTCCTTTAGTTTTGGTTCTGACCCACACACAACAGCAGTTCCTCCTTTAGTTTTGGTTCTGACCCACACACAATAGCAGTTCCTCCTTTAGTTTTGGTTCTGACCCACACACAATAGCAGTTCCTCCTTTAGTTTGGTTCTGATCCACACACAATAGCAGTTCCTCCGTTAGTTCTGGTTCTGACCCACACACAATAGCAGTTCCTCCTTCAGTTCTGGTTCTGATCCACACACAATAGCAGTTACTCCTTTAGTTTAGTTCTGACCCACACACAATATTAGTTCCTCCTTCAGTTCTGGTTCTGACCCACACACAATAGCAGTTCCTCCTTTAGTTTGGTTCTGATCCACACACAATAGCAGTTCCTCCTTTAGTTCTGGTTCTGACCCACACACAATAGCAGTTCCTTCTTTAGTTTGGTTCTGACCCACACACAATAGCAGTTCCTCCTTTAGTTCTGGTTCTGACCCACACACAATAGCAGTTCCTCCTTTAGTTCTGGTTCTGACCCACACACAATAGCAGTTCCTTCTTTAGTTTGGTTCTGACCCACACACAATAGCAGTTCCTCCTTTAGTTTGGTTCTGATCCACACACAATAGCAGTTCCTCCTTTAGTTCTGGTTCTGACCCACACACAATAGCAGTTCCTCCTTCAGTTCTGGTTATGATCCACACACAATATCAGTTCCTCCTTTAGTTCTGGTTCTGACCCACACACAATAGCAGTTCCTCCTTTAGTTCTGGTTCTGACCCACACACAATAGCAGTTCCTCCTTTAGTTTGGTTCTGATCCACACACAATAACAGTTCCTCCTTTAGTTCTGGTTCTGACCCACACACAATAGCAGTTCCTCCTTCAGTTCTGGTTCTGACTCACACACAATAGCAGTTTCTCCTTTAGTTTAGTTCTGACCCACACACAATAGCAGTTCCTCCTTTAGTTTAGTTCTGACCCACACACAATAGCAGTTCCTCCTTCAGTTCTGGTTCTGACCCACACACAATAGCAGTTCCTCCTTTAGTTTTGGTTCTGACCCACACACAATTG
>NC_079218.1:57634925-57713809 GCF_029633865.1 Lampris incognitus | reverse complement strand
GCCTTACAGCACAGTGTGCTCGTATTGGTCCAGTTCCTCAATATAACCCTGGCTTCATTAAGGACGCCTGCGGGGGCCAACCCAGACGCTGCCTCTGTGAGTCCAGCTGGTAGAGCAGATAGACGTGGCGAGCTTGGCAAGGGCTGGTCCAACCACTCCTGAACTGCTCCAACCACTCGTGTCCAAAATGGGGAATCCAGCAGACAGTCCCACACGAGGAGTACAAAAGTACCCATAGAGCTTTTACATTCCCAGCATTCATTGTTTTGCATTAGACCAAGCTTTTTAAGTCTGACTGGAGTCCAATAATACCTAAGAATTATTTTATGATTAATACATTTCTCTACTCCCCCTTACTGACCAGCCCCTGTTCTGGACGATATTCTCCCAGACCTCCTCATCAAGCTCGATGTCCAGGTCCCTTTGCATATTATCCTCAGCCTCACGTTCACCATACAGAGCACTGGCTGCCGCTTTATAAAATGCAGAGGATGACGCCACAATACTGGGAGGTTTTAGGAACCTCTGTAATGCCTTCTCATCCTGTCCTGTAGGGTAACCCATGGACTGTACACAGCTCCGTAACCGGAGACATTTCCAGAAGTCCCATTTACCAGTCGGGTTATACTGATCCTTTAGCCCCTGATAGGAGTAAAACACTCCTCCATCGCTGTTCAACAAGTCTTGGGCGGCACGTGGCCCAGCTGTTACCTCACAGCAAGGAGGTCCTGGGTTTGAACCCCGGGGTGGTCCAACCTTGGGGGTCATCCCAGGTCGTCCTCTGTGTGGAGTTTGCATGTTCTCCCCGTGTCTACGGTGGGTTTTCCCTGGGTGCTCCGGTTTCCCCCACCATCAAAAGAAACATGCATGTTAGGGTTAATACTCCTGTCAGTGCCCCTGAGCAAGGCAATGGGAAAAGAACTGGAGTTGGTCCCCGGACGCAGCATAAAGGTGGCAGCTCACTGCTCCTAGCTGCACACATCACAGCTAGCGGTACACATCACAGCTAGCTGCACACATCACAGCTAGCGGTATACATCACAGCTAGCTGCACACATCACAGCTAGCTACACACACCACAGCTAGCTGCACACATCACAGCTAGCGGTGCACATCACAGCTAGCTACACACACCACAGCTAGCTACACACATCACAGCTAGCTGCACACATCACAGATAGGATTGGGTAATTTGCAGCAACTGAATTTCAAGGGGATTAATAAAGGAAACTTAAATTTAAAATTACATTTAAATAACACGTGAGCACAATCTGACAGATGTGTGTGTGTGTGTGTGTGTGTGTGTGTGTGTGTGTGTGTGTGTGTGTGTGTGTGTGTGTGTGTGTGTGTGTGTGTGTGTGTGTACTGTCTCTGTCCTAACAGTAGCAATACCTTCTGATGGCAGGTTTACCCTGGTGGTCTTCACTAGATGTAAATGAGGAGTGGCACCATGCTGCACCATTCTGTGTAGGAAAGGTCAAACAGCGTCTGCACATGGTCCGTAATTATTCCTTTGGTGTCCTTGTAAGATAAGTTGCAATTAAGATATGAAAACTGCCCTTTGAGATGCTGACGTGTAAACCCTCGCTAGTCGAGCTTAAATTGCCCAGCGTTGGTAAATCCGTAAGGCACTTGATGGATGACCTTACTGGAGAGGAGGCCAACATTATGCAGTTAAGTATCACATAATGATTGACATTTTCACTCTGTTTTCCTCTTCCTCCCTTTAAGTCTCTCTCTCTCTCTCTCTCTCTCTCTCTCTCTCTCTCTGTCTCTGTCTCTCTCTCTCTCTCTCTCTCTCTCTCTCTCTCTCTCTCTCTCTCTCTCTCTCTCTCTCTCTCTCTGTCTCTGTCTCTCTGTCTCTCTCTCTGTCTCTCTGTCTCTCTCTGTCTCTCTCTCTGTCTCTCTCTCTGTCTCTCTGTCTCTGTCTCTGTCTCTCTCTCTGTCTCTCTCTCTCTCTCTCTCTCTCTCTCTCTCTCTCTCTCTCTCTCTCTCTCTCTCTCTCTCTCTCTCT
This sequence comes from Lampris incognitus, assembly GCF_029633865.1. Lineage (NCBI taxonomy): Eukaryota > Metazoa > Chordata > Actinopteri > Lampriformes > Lampridae > Lampris > Lampris incognitus. The sequence continues at coordinate 57,711,795 of NC_079218.1, read as the reverse complement.
GTCTCTGTCTCTCTGTCTCTCTCTCTGTCTCTCTGTCTCTCTCTGTCTCTCTCTCTCTCTCTCTCTCTCTCTCTCTGTCTCTCTCTCTCTCTGCCTCTGTAAACTAATAAACCCTCTTCCTTCTCTCTGTCCCACTTCACCCTTCTTTTCCACAATCTCTCGCGCGGGCGCTCGCTCTCTCTCCTTCTCTCTCTCTCTCTCTCTCTCTCTCTCTCTCTCTCTCTCTCTCTCTCTCTCTCTCTCTCTCTCTCTCTCTCTCTCTGTCTCTGTCTCTCTGTCTCTCTCTCTGTCTCTCTGTCTCTCTCTGTCTCTCTCTCTCTCTCTCTCTCTCTCTCTGTCTCTCTCTCTCTCTGCCTCTGTAAACTAATAAACCCTCTTCCTTCTCTCTGTCCCACTTCACCCTTCTTTTCCACAATCTCTCGCGCGGGCGCTCGCTCTCTCTCCTTCTCTCTCTCTCTCTCTCTCTCTCTCTCTCTCTCGCTCGGTGCATGCTGGGAGTCGGTTTGCGAGTCAGCGTGTTCGGTGAGAGTGACCTGAGTTGGTTTGTTTGGTCGTGGGCTGCATTTGCTGTAGTCTGTGTTTTGTTTGTTGTAGTTTTTTGTTTTTCAAGGTGAGAGAGATGGCGTCCTCGGAGACGCGTTCTGTCTCTGTCCGACATGGAGTGGTTCCCCGCTCGCCGTGCCTTCCACCCCGGTCACCATCTCCTGTGTTCCCCCGATCATTCCCAATGAGGCGCTGGAGCGGGACCTGCGGCACTTCGGAAAGTCGGCGGGCAGTTTTAGAACTGTGCGGTTAGGCTGTTCTCTCTCTCCGACATGGAGTGCGGGTTCAGCCTGATCCATCTGTTCGATAGAGGCGGTTCTCCTTGCTGTGGGAGACCGTGAGGGACACGCCAACCTGTCCCATGCCTCCAGGGTGAACAAACGTCTGATTATTTTGCTGAAAGTAGAGCGTTTGTGGCTGAGTTAATAGCGAGTGGTGTCTCTCTGGGTGGTGTCTATCTGCAGGTTTCCCCTCTTGCCACGCCTTCCACCCGGGTCACCGTCTCCTGTGTTCCCCCGTTCATTTCCAGTGAGGCGTTGGAGCAGGAGCTGTAGTGCTTTGGGAAGCTGGCGAGCAGTTTTAGGACTGTGGGGTTAGGCTGCACAAACCATAAACTGAAACATGTCCAACCCCGGTCCAATCCCAGCGCTGGCTGGGCACAGTGGCCCAGTGGTTAGCGCGGTCGCCTCACAGCAAAAAAGGTCCTGGGTTCGAACCCGGGGTAGTCCAACCTTGGGGGTCATCCCAGGTCGTCCTCTGTGTGGAGTTTGCATGTTCTCCCCGTGTCTGCGGTGGGTTTTCTCCGGGTGATCCGGTTTCCCCCACCATCAAAAAGACATGCATGTTAGGGTTAATACTCCTGTCTGTGCCCCTGACCACGGCAGGGCAAGATGACCTGGAGTTGGTCCCCGGGTGCTGCACGGCGGCTGCCCACTGCGCCTAGCTAGACGGCTAGGATGGTTTAAATGCAGAGAAATAATTGCCCCATGGGGATTAATAAAAGTTGTAAAAAACAAAAATCCCTCTGGAGACACAGGTGTTCATTTATCCGAATTGTCCATCACAAACGGTGGTTTCCTTCTGAGTGAAACATGGCGAAGGACATTACATGGTGTACGCCAGCACAGGCAGAATTAAATGCTTTGAGTGTGGGGTTGTGGGGCACAAGCAGCAAAACACTTGCCCTCACACGCCGGCCGAGGGGCGCCCATAGCCGGGGCTTAGCCAGCCGAGTAGATTACTTACACCAGTTTTCTGCCAGATGAGGAGCCTGCGGATGCAGATGCCGCTGCACTGCTGGGGCGGGGGGGGGGGGCAACTAGCCACCGCCTGAGCCTGAGGCAGGAGAGGCATACAGCAGGCAGGCAGATAATCAGCAAGGGGAACAACGAGTTGATTTCAGCAGTGAGAATGAAAATGACAGCTCGGCTGTCCCGAGTGTCACAACAGAAAAAAGCAAAGGAGCAGAGGAAACACTGGCAGCAGGAGAAAGTAGCGGAAAAGGCCCAGCAGCTGGACCTGACCGAAGTCAGGCTGGTGGTGTAAAGGTGAGAAAGGGTGAGTGTGCGTTATGGAGAGTGTTGCTGGTAAGGCTAAGGTGGAGGAAATAGGGTGCGACACTGACTCCGACTGTATCCGTTACAGACTCACAGTCACAATATGACGATCTGTACATGCTAGAGGAAGGACTGGTTTCTTAGAGGACACCTTTGGAAAATCTGTGAAAGTATCTGAGTATTTTCCATATACAGACATTTATTGAAAGCGTGTTACTTTGCAGAAGTAATTAGTTTAGATTTGTTGATGAAAAAAATATTCCGTATGAGAAAACACATAAGTCTCAGAAAGATGCTTAAGACTAATAATGAAAAGGTTCTAAAGGGTTAAAAACTAAGTAAGTCAGGTCAGGACGAGTGTGTTGTACTGGGTGATCTTCCTCTTACTGTTTCCTCTAGCTGTTTATATCATCTGTCTCTGTCAGTCTTTTATGCAAAAGGGGAAGAATGGCTCCTCCCCAAACTGCTATGCGAGTGCCAATCCATGTCGAGTCAACTCTCGCGATCCACAGCAACCAGTAGAACTGACTTGATAACGTGCGGACTCGACCCTAACTTTAGACTCCGATAAAAGGGATGCCAAACATAATCTACCAATGCTGTTGCAAATAAGGCCTTAATCATAGAGATGCCATCTTCCTCAGGCAGCCCAGTCAGAGGAAGACGATTGGCCACAGAGCCATGGATGCCTCAAGAGAGACCGCCTACAGGAAGACCACACCCTTGGCCCTGAAAGGTGCCATCCAGCTGGGTATAGCTTACACAGTGGGTAGGTAACCTGAGCTCCAAGCTGGCAAGAGACGTGCTGATGCAAGACTTCTACATGGTAGAGAGTATCTTCTTCCTCAGCCAGGGCAGCAATTTGACCCCAGCCCACCATTTCCCAGACATTTGATTCAAAACCGACCTTCCTGTGGCTTTCCGCTATTTCAGCAAACTGTTCGGCATCAGACTGGATGATGACCTGTACTCGCTTTGTGATGACCCCCTGATCGAATCAGAATACTTTATTTATCCCTGAGGGGAAACTGGGTAGTTGAGCTGTCCAACACAGGAGCAAGCGGGCCAATTTTCTATCTGAGCAAGAATGATGGTTTCATCATCAAGACTGTCATGCACAAAGAGGCTGAGTTTCTACAGACATTGCTGCCCAGATACTATATGTACGAACGTTTGGAGCCTGCAGCTTCCTTACACTGACTGCTGGAGGAGCCACTGATTCATGGAGTCAGGGGGAGGTCCAAGATCAGCACACTCCAGGACTTTTCCAGAAACTGGTTTCTACCGGGATCATCATCCTACAGTGCATAGTGGCTGCAGCAGGATCAGGACTCAACAACACCGAAGCAGTGGCTCAGTTGCTCAACGTGAGTTCTACATGCCACACAAGAGACATTTTAAATCTATGGATTAAAAACGGTCAGAAGAGGAGCAGAATATGCTGAAGAACTACGACAGGGGAGCAGAGCATCCAACCAGAAATGCCCTTTTTTTCCCAGAACTTGGTGTTAATCCTGTTTAGTTGGGTTTAATGAGACATTGGCTGCTTTTAAACAAACAATGCAGCAGACCTTTATATGGTAAAAGCTAAAGCACTTTACATGCAATATTCAACACGCTTGAAACAAAAAGAACTTAAAGGGAAAGCAGGACGGCGTGGACAGAATACCTGGGGACAGAGGATGATGCATTGCCAGTTTGGAGAGTTTTATATGGAACTCCTTTAAAGAGTGTGCGAGCTCCAATGGATATGAACTCATGGCAGTTTTGTGGTAAATACATTTGTGAATATTTTAAATCTCACAATCCCAAAAGAGTGTCTGTTTTGTAACATGTTTGAAAAATTATTTTTTTTCTGAAAATATGTAACTCAACCCCCCCCCCCCCAGCAGTCAGCAGTACTGTTCCAGTTACCAGTCAGTTGTGTTTTGTTAGACCAGGTGATGAGAACGACTCAAAATCACTCGACAAACTAAAAGGCACCGGACTCCACTCCACTGTGGGGCTAAGATTTGTGTGTGTGTGTGTGTGTGTTTACCTATGTGCATGTTAAAGGATCATTCCGTTTTTTACAACCTAGGTCTTATTCTCATGGTTTTTTTCCATCATTTATCAGTTACATGTGTGATGTTATGAAGACATAAAACTATATGGAAGTCTGTGCTGCCCATCTGACCCCTATCTTCTCACTGATCTTCACACTGATCTTCAACAGGTCACTGGAGCTGTGTGAAGTCCCCTCCTGCTTGAAGAGCTCCACCCAAGAAACCCCGTATCACAGGATTAAGTGACTACAGGTCGGTTGCCCTAACGTCTGTGGTCATGAAATCCTTTGAGAGACTGGTGTTGGCCCACCCGAAGGACATCACAGGCCCCCTGCTCGACCCCCTGCAGTTTGCCTACCGAGCAAACAGGTCAGTGGAGGATGCAGTCAACATGGGATTGCACTACATCTTCCAACACCTCGACTCCCCCAGGGACATACGCAAGGGTGCTGTTTGTGGACTTCAGCTCAGGGTTCAACACCATCGTCCCAGATATCCTCATCTCCAAACTCAGCCAGCTCACTGTACCAGCCCCCATCTGCCAGCGGATAACAGGCTTCCTGATGGACAGGAGGCAGCTGACAAGTGGCATGCTCCCTGGATAGACTCCTGTGTGAATGCATGCAGGCGTTTCATTGCCAAAAGAGAAGTGAGAGAAGTAAAGCCAGACGATGGAACTAATTTGATCTGCACTGAAAAGGAGCTGAGAGAAGTGCCTGAGTCTTACAAAGTGCAGCAGACTGAGAGCTCTGTCTTGCAGAAAGGTGTGAAGTGGACATTCAATCCCCCTGCTGATGCCCATCATGGAGGTGTTTGCGAATGACTGATTCTTTTATGGGTTTTTTCTGCTTTATTGCTGCTCTCTCTCTCTCCTCTCTGTTTCTCTCTCTGTCTGTCTGTCCCTCTCTCTCTCTCTCTCTCTCTCTCTCTCTCTCTCTCTCTCTCATGTCTCTGGAAATGGTGTTCAGGATAACTTTGGGATTTGCAGAATGTGTCATATTGGTTTTGCATGTCCCTGTGCACCACACACACACACGCACACACACACACACACACACACACACACACACACACACACACACACACACACGTAGCATAGAATTTGTCAAATGAGACATTAGAGAAGTCCTGCTCCTCTTCCTTTGCTCTGTCTCGTCACTTCCATCGATTGTTTTTCAACCACCAAAGATCAAGCTTTACTTTCCCAGCCAGCTAAACGGCTAGCTAAACAGTTCATTAGCTAAACAGTTCATTAACTAAACAGCTAGCTAAACAGTTCATTAGCAGCGAAGGTTGTTGCTGTTTTGCTAACCAATGTGGCTACAAAGGGATTCATGAGTGTCTATTTCTTTTTTGTTGATTTTTTTTCTCCCAATTGTACCTGGCCAGTCACCCCACTCTTCCGAGCCGTCCCGGTCTCTGCTCCACCCCCCCTCTGTTGATCCGGGGAGGGCTGCAGACTACCACATGCCTCCTCCCATACATGTGGAGTCACCAGCTGCTTCTTTTCACCTGACAGTGAGGAGTTTCACCAGGGGGATGTAGCGCATGGGAGGATCACACTATTCCCCCTATTGCGTCTAATGTCCTGTTGTTGTTCCTTTTATTTCTTGTTTTTTTTCCTTTTCTATTTTTGTTTGTTTTCTTTTGTGTGAGTGACGTCTGCACGTGCTAGAAGCTGCTGTCAACAGGAATCAAGTTCCTTGTGTGCACAGACACACTTGGCCAGTAAGGTTGACTCCGATTCTGATTTTCTCACAAAAGCTCAACCTTGCTCTTGAAGACTGGTTCATTCCAGAGGTCCTCCTGTCCTTTCCTGAAAGTGTCTCAGCCGATCAGGATTTAGGAACAGGACCTTTAGTTACTGACGTCCAAATTAATGCTTAACTTTGTGTGGAAGCATGTTTGTGAATGTTCTCATCCATCCAGGTCATGGTTATCCAAAGGAGTTGAATCAAGTACAACTGGACTTGGTATATATCCGTGAAGACAAGAAAAGAATAACCATCACTGGTATATCAGCCATGGTGGTCTGTCCCTAAATCCATATCCTGCACTTCATCCATCCAAAGGATGATGGTGTTTCCCACGGTGGGGTCTGGAATCAGGAACACTTTGTCATTTCATTTCATGCACTTGCGTACATGAAATGAAACGAAATGCCGTTTCCCCCCAGCCCACAGCAGTACAACACACAGACAAAACCAAATCCAAAAACTACAAGAACACACATATCCAAACCAAACAAACAAAAATCACTGTCCAGGAGAACGAAAGCCAGCCAGGATGACTGTCAGAACTGCGGGTCTGCATGGGCTAGCAGTTAGCTTAGCCTGCCCTGCTTCCGCATCCTGTCAGACCACCCTCGGCGTTTCCTCCTCGGGCACAGCTCCAGGAAGGGGCCGTGGTCCCTGGTCCCACAGGACGAAGCAGATCGAGCTCTCCCAGCCATCAAACAAAGACACAACTTCGCAGATGTGGACAAAGACACTGCATGGACGGTACCGGGTGAGGCCGCTGCAAACACGAATTGGCGCCGCCATCTTCCCGCACCGGAGGCAGAGTGGGCTGGGTTAGGTTAGGTTCAGGGTTAGGTTCTTCATGGTACAGTATGGGGGTTATTCATGAAACTTCTCCTCCTCCCTCCACCAAAGGAAGTCAGAAGATTCTTGTTCTCCTCCACTCCTCTCCTGCCCACCCTGACAGATCCTTTCTCCTCCCTGTTTTCTCCGTCTGTCTGTAATACTGCATGCTAACGTTCCCCCTCTTCTCTCTCCTCTCTCAAACCACCAGTAAATAAACCTCCAGCTCTCTCTCTCCCTCTCTTTCAAACACTCTTCCTGCCAGTTTTTATCAAAATCCCACCACTTTCTTGTCGCGTCTACTTCTCCTTGTCAATGCTGTTTTATCCTCTCTGTGTCTTGCTCGCTCTATCTCTCTCTCCCTCATCCTTCCTCCCTTTTTTACTTTCTGGCTCACAAATCTTGGAGATTGAGATTTGAAGGATGGTGCTTTGGAGAGCCTTGGTACAAGGGTAAAACCCTCCGTCATATGAAGACACTCCTCTGGCAAGAGGAGCGAACGGCACCTCGCCACTCCTTTCACGCCGTAGAGTCACAGAGAGAGAGAGAGAGAACGGGAGACAGACAGAGAGAGAGAGAGAGAGAGAGAGAGAGAGAGAGAGGGAGACAGAGAGAGAGAGAGAGAGAGGGAAAGAGAGACAGACAGACAGAGAATTCTTTTTTGGAATTTTTAAAAAACTCTATTTTACATAAAACAAAAAAACCCAACAAAGACACATCAATTTCACAACAACACGAGCAACTCCTTCACACTAAGCCATCTAAAAAAGTCTTATTTTTAGAACAGTGGTCCAAGTCACATCCTCCCAAAGGGTCAAAAGAAATATTATGCAAAGACAGAATGAAATACCAGTTGCCTCTCACTGACTGAACAAATGGCTTTAGTGAAACACCACCGTGAAATAAATTCATCCAAGTTGTTCATTAAGGTGAAGAAGCTGAAGTCCACTCGGACTCTCGCCTTCAGCCTTGCAATGAACAAAGGAAGTAAATCTTCCTCTGAACCAGTATTAATTAGACTTGTCCTGCTTCTATAAATCAAAAACTTAGCTTGCCCCACTACAAAATTTAACAGTTGCCACTTTTCCGCCTCCTTCCTCTTGTACCCAGCACCAAAGATAAAAACAGTTTCACTCCATCTTCATCACAGTGTGAGAATATGATCTGTAGAGCTTCACAGAGCACCTGAAGTCTTCCACATCCCACTAACAATGAAACATGGTCTCTGGCCACTGACAGAAAGGACACCTAACAGAAACAGTTGGGTTAATCTGAGAAATGAAAGTATTGACTGCCAGCGCTCCCTGCAGGATCCTCCACTGCAAGTCACCTGACCTTTTGGTCAGCAGGGCTTTATACAGCACCCTCCACACTGGCTTACAATCATCTGCCACTTTCAGCCTTGTTCTCCATACAGTGTCCTTTCTCTCATTCAGCATTTTCTTGTTCATGGCAACAACACAACATTTGTACAAGACCTTTCTATCGAACATGTAAAGGTCCATTTTAGTAGCCAAATTTGGGACCGGCAAAGGTCTCGTTAGACCAGTCTGGTCCATTTGAAGGCCCAGCTCGGGGAACGGATCTCCATTATCAGGAGTCTCGGTCCCAATGGCATAGTCATGCAGCATGTCCAGTTCCTCCCTGGTGAGTCTTTTAAGCCATGCATTCAGAACGTCTCTGGTGTGCCTGCTTGACCTCAAGCCCAGCCGTGAAGCTGTTGCCTCTGTGTCAAGAAGCATTGGACCTGCAGCATCCACAATGTGCTTCAACTTAACAGTTCCAGCTGAGCATAGCCTCCGGTTGAGAACTGGTTTGCTGTCATCCTGAACGTCCAGTCTGGCCCCATGGATTAGAGGTTCTTCCAGGAGCCAAAACAGAGACACTGTAGGCTCCAGTCTGTGCCACTTGAATAGAGTCCAAGCTTTAAACAATCCTTGATAGAAGGGTGGCAGGTCATGCATGTTCTTAAAAACACAGTCTGTTAGAAACAAAGAGGGCACCTAAACCCAAACCCTGTACCTTCTTTAAAATAACACTCATGAGAGGTCTCCACAGCACATCATCAGTCCCTGTGAGGTAGTGCTGTATGATTTGTAGTCTAAAGGCTGCTACTCTGCTCTCCAGATGCACCAAACCCTGCCCTCCCACCTCTTTTGGTAGGTATATTACATTCTGTGGTACCCAGTGCAGGTTGTCCCAAAAAAGGTTCACAAAAATAGACTGTACTTTTTTTTTTTTAGCAATCCAGCAGGGGGCTTCAAAGCGGTTAGCTTGTGCTAGAGGGTGGAGGCTGCCAAGTTATTAACAACCAAAACCCTTCCCCTATAAGACATTTGTGGTAACAGCCATTTCCACTTTTGTAATCTCCCCTCCACCTTTTCCACAACCCCCTCCCAGTTTTTCCAAACAGTCTGGTCATCACCCAGAAACACTCCTAGGTACTTGAAACCTCCCCTCTTCCAATTTAGCCCACCTTGCAGCTGAGGGAGACCTGCACACCACTTTCCAACCGCTAAGGCTTCGCTTTTTGCCCAGTTTACTTTACCAGCTGAAAGATTCCCAAACCTTTCTACAAGTTTCTCAATCAGATCGGCATCATCTTGACTTTTTATGACGATAACTATATCATGTGCATACGCAGATAAGGCAAGTCTTGTGCCAACATCAGGCAAACACAGACCACCAATAGAAGAGCGAAAATTGCGTAATAAGGGTTCAATCGAAAGCGTATAGAGCATGCCCGACAGTGAGCAGCCTTGTCTTATACCTCTACATGCTTTGAAAGGTTTACACAAAACACCATTAATTTTCAGTACACTCTCAATATCTTTGTACAAAACCTTAATCTTGGCAACAAGTCCAGGGCTGAGGCCAAACCTTTCTAACACTTTCCAAAGGTATTGGTGCTCAACCCGGTCAAATGCCTTTTCCTGATCCAATGAAACCAGACCAGCATCAAAGCCCAATGGACCAGAGACTTCCAAAACATCTCGAATTAGTGACACATTGTCAACAATGGACCTGCCGGGCACACAGTAGGTTTGGGTCTGATGGATGACTTGGTCTATCACCTTCAGTCTGTTGGACAGGACTCTGGAAAGCAGTTTGTAGTCTGCACACAGAAGAGAGACCGGACGCCAGTTCTTGATATCTTGCAGGTCGCCTTTTTTTGGCAACAGTGTCAGAACAGCTCTCCTGCAGCTCTGGGGCAAGAAGGAGTCATTAAAACATTCAGTGAAGACCTCAATGATGTCGTCACACAGCTCAGACCAAAAAGCCTTTGTAGAATTCCGGCGGGAGTCCATCAATCCCAGCCCCCCCCCCCCCCTGCATGCTCTGCAGCGCTGTAGACAGCTCCTCTGCAGTCAGAGAACCCCCAACTCCTTGTTACTCTCCTGTGAGATTCTGGGCAGCCCACTGCAGAAGGAGTCAAATGCCCCTCCCGTGTCAGTGTACTCACTAATGTACAGAAGAGAGTAAAAATCCACAGCTCTCTTCTGGATCTCACTGGCCGTAGTCAGCAGGCGTCCTATTGTTGACTTTAGGGCATGAATGAACCTGCTTTGTCCATTCTTCTTTTCCAGGCTGAAGAAAAACTTTGAAGGTGAGTCCATTAGGGTGGCACACTGAAAACGAGACCGGACCAATACCCCCTGTGCCTTAACACCCAGCAAGTCAACCAGCAAGGCTTTTTTGGACTTGAGGTCTGCAACACAGCTTCGGTTTCCTTTGGACCCTGCAGAGGTCTGCAGCTCCACTATTTCAGTGTCTAGATCCCTCATAGATTTGGTAATGTCACGAGAGACATTGAGAGTGTACCGTTGACAAAGCTGCTTGATCTGCACTTGCCCATAATCCCACCACTGTTTCAAAGATGTAAACTCCCCTTTCCTAGTTTTGAAAATATAAAAAAAAGTAAAGGTTTCTTTAAAGTGTGCATCTAGTAACAGGGCAGTGTTAAAATGCCAATAAGCAGACTTTTGTTTTACTTTTGCAATGAAAACATTGCATGTCACCGTTGAGTGATCTGAAAAGCCTACGGGCATAATCCTGCATTCTTTAAAAACACTGAAATTATGCCTGAAAGAGTAGAAATGATCCAGCCTTGCCACAGGAAAAGATGCTTCTCTACTATGAACCCAGGTGTACTGCCTGACATCCTCATGCATCTCTCTCCACACATCAACCAAACTATGAGCCACTATCAACTGCTTGACTGCACGTCTGGAGGCAGCATGGGGTTCAATATGATTCCTGTCCATGTTGTCATTTTCTGTGCAGTTAAAATCCCCTCCCAGAACCAGAAACTCTTCAGGTCCACACTGGTTCAACACCACACTGAGGTCAGTTAAACACTGAACTCTGTCAGGCCCTGCATTCAGAGCATACACATTTACAAACACCAAAGTGAAGGACTCATACTTGGCTCTAACTACCATCAATCTACCCTCCACTATTTCCTCTACCACATAAGATTGTGGATAAGAGTTTTTAGAAAAGAGGAGAGCCACTCCTCCACTAGATTTACTCAAGTGGTTTAGGACAACATCACCGTCCCACTCCTTCTTCCAGTCAGTGGCGTTCAATATATCACTGTGTTTCCTGGACAAACATGATGTCAACGAGCTTTAGTTTTACAAATTCAAGGAGACATGCTCTCTGTCTCACGTCTCTCGCTCCACTCAGGTTAAGTGTTGAGACTGTGAAGTTGGCCATCGAGACTGACGAGAGAAGAAACAAGACCTGATAACAGAACAACACTGAGCAGAGCGGGAAGTGACTTGTCTTATACGGCTTCTGACTCTCCATGCTGTGATTCCTGTTTGAGCTCCAGAACCGTTGTCCTCAACCTGTCCACCTCCTGCTCAGTGTGTCCCCGTTCTTCTTTCTTCTCATCTGAGATTTAACACAGTGCGTGAACAGTCCTCTGTCTGCAAAACAATCCTCAATTTTTTTGTTTTTTGAAAGAAATGCTTGATTCGGCGGGCGTCATAGTACTCTTCATTCGTTGCCCCTGACAACTGGGAGGAAGTGTGAGGCTGGCTGTCTTCACCACCACCTTCCTCCTTAGACTCATCTCCCGACATTTGCACCTCGTGCTGTTGTTCCTTTAATACAGGTCCCCGGCTGTCTAGACCACAGTCCCCGTCCTCCTCCTCTTCCTCCATACCCAACTCAACCTCAGACAGTTGCTCCTCATACTGCCTCCTTCTCTCCCTTATCGATGCTCCTCTTTTGGCTTGAGAGCCACTCGTTTTAGCAGACTGCTTCCTCTTTAGTACAGGAAACCTACACACTTTGTTGTCCTCCACCAAATCCTCATCGCTGCTCAACACTACACCTTCTGCAGCTCCACCTGTAGTGTTTCATGCTCAACACTACGCCTTCTGCATACCCACCTGTAGTGTTTCATGCTCAACACCACCTTCTGCAGCGCCACCTGTAGTGTTTGATGCCACTGCCTGTTCACTTCGTGATTCCTTCACAACATTTATGTTTTCCTTTTTAGATTTTCCCCTCTGTTCGGGTGGTTCCGTTTTGTCAGTGTGATCTGGACTCTGTCCCTTTTCTGTTGTCTCTTCACTGCTCTGCCTGGTCTCACTCTGTCCCTTTTCTGTCGTCTCTTCACTGCTCTGCCTCCTTTCACTCTGTCCCTTTTCTGTTGTCTCTTCACTGCTCTGCCTGGTTTCACTCTGTCCCTTTTCTGTTGTCTCTTCACTGCTCTGCCTGGTTTCACTCTGTCCCTTTTCTGTTGTCTCTTCACTGCTCTGCCTGGTTTCACTCTGTCCCTTTTCTGTTGTCTCTTCACTGTTCTGCCTGGTTTCACTCTGTCCCTTTTCTGCTGTCTCTTCACTGCTCTGCCTGGTTTCACTCTGTCCCTTTTCTGTTGTCTCTTCACTGCTCTGCCTGGTTTCACTCTGTCCCTTTTCTGTTGTCTCTTCACTGTTCTGCCTGGTTTCACTCTGTCCCTTTTCTGTTGTCTCTTCACTGCTCTGCCTGGTATCACTCTGTCCCTTTTCTGCTGTCTCTTCACTGCTCTGCCTGGTTTCACTCTGTCCCTTTTCTGTTGTCTCTTCACTGCTCTGCCTGGTTTCACTCTGTCCCTTTTCTGTTGTCTCTTCACTGTTCTGCCTGGTTTCACTCTGTCCCTTTTCTGTTGTCTCTTCACTGCTCTGCCTGGTATCACTCTGTCCCTTTTCTGTTGTCTCTTCACTGTTCTGCCTGGTTTCACTCTGTCCCTTTTCTGTTGTCTCTTCACTGTTCTGCCTGGTTTCACTCTGTCCCTTTTCTGTTGTCTCTTCACTGCTCTGCCTGGTTTCACTCTGTCCCTTTTCTGTTGTCTCTTCACTGCTCTGCCTGGTCTTACTCTGTCCCTTTTCTGTCGTCTCTTCACTGTTCTGCCTGGTTTCACTCTGTCCCTTTTCTGCTGTCTCTTCACTGCTCTGCCTGGTTTCACTCTGTCCCTTTTCTGCTGTCTCTTCACTGCTCTGCCTGGTCTCACTCTGTCCCTTTTCTGCTGTCTCGTCACTGTTCTGCCTGGTCTTACTCTGTCCCTTTTCTGTTGTCTCTTCACTGCTCTGCCTGGTTTCACTCTGTCCCTTTTCTGTTGTCTCTTCACTGCTCTGCCTGGTTTCACTCTGTCCCTTTTCTGCTGTCTCTTCACTGTTCTGCCTGGTTTCACTCTGTCCCCTTTCTGTTGTCTCTTCACTGTTCTGCCTGGTTTCACTCTGTCCCCTTTCTGTTGTCTCTTCACTGTTCTGCCTGGTTTCACTCTGTCCCTTTTCTGTCGTCTCTTCACTGTTCTGCCTGGTTTCACTCTGTCCCTTTTCTGTTGTCTCTTCACTGTTCTGCCTGGTTTCACTCTGTCCCCTTTCTGTTGTCTCTTCACTGTTCTGCCTGGTCTCACTCTGTCCCTTTTCTGTTGTCTCTTCACTGTTCTGCCTGGTTTCACTGTGTCCCTTTTCTGTTGTCTCTTCACTGTTCTGCCTGGTTTCACTCTGTCCCTTCTCTGTTGTCTCTTCACTGTTCTGCCTGGTTTCACTCTGTCCCTTTTCTGTTGTCTCTTCACTGTTCTGCCTGGTTTCACTCTGTCCCTTTTCTGCTGTCTCTTCACTGCTCTGCCTGGTTTCACTCTGTCCCTTTTCTGTTGTCTCTTCACTGCTCTGCCTGGTTTCACTCTGTCCCTTTTCTGTTGTCTCTTCACTGTTCTGCCTGGTTTCACTCTGTCCCTTTTCTGTTGTCTCTTCACTGCTCTGCCTGGTATCACTCTGTCCCTTTTCTGTTGTCTCTTCACTGTTCTGCCTGGTTTCACTCTGTCCCTTTTCTGTTGTCTCTTCACTGCTCTGCCTGGTTTCACTCTGTCCCTTTTCTGTTGTCTCTTCACTGCTCTGCCTGGTTTCACTCTTTCCCTTTTCTGTCGTCTCTTCACTGCTCTGCCTGGTTTCACTCTGTCCCTTTTCTGCTGTCTCTTCACTGCTCTGCCTGGTTTCACTCTGTCCCTTTTCTGTTGTCTCTTCACTGCTCTGCCTGGTTTCACTCTGTCCCTTTTCTGTTGTCTCTTCACTGCTCTGCCTGGTTTCACTCTGTCCCTTTTCTATTGTCTCTTAACTGCTCTGCCTGGTTTCACTCTGTCCCTTTTCTGTCGTCTCTTCACTGTTCTGCCTGGTTTCACTCTGTCCCTTTTCTATTGTCTCTTCACTGTTGTCTCTTCACTGTTCTGCCTGGTTTCACTCTGTCCCTTTTCTGTCGTCTCTTCACTGCTCTGCCTGGTTTCACTCTGTCCCTTCTCTGTTGTCTCTTCACTGTTGTCTCTTCACTGCTCTGCCTGGTTTCACTCTGTCCCTTCTCTGTTGTCTCTTCACTGCTCTGCCTGGTTTCACTCTGTCCCTTTTCTGCTGTCTCTTCACTGTTCTGCCTGGTTTCACTCTGTCCCTTTTCTGTTGTCTCTTCACTGTTCTGCCTGGTTTCACTGTGTCCCTTTTCTGTTGTCTCTTCACTGTTCTGCCTGGTTTCACTCTGTCCCTTCTCTGTTGTCTCTTCACTGTTGTCTCTTCACTGGTCTGCCTGGTTTCACTCTGTCCCTTCTCTGTTGTCTCTTCACTGTTGTCTCTTCACTGGTCTGCCTGGTTTCACTCTGTCCTTCACGCTGCGCTTTGTCCTCAGAGGAGTGTTTCTCAGGACGGGCCCGAACCAAATGAGCCTCTCCTCCACAGCCAAAACACTCCAAGGTCCCAGACTTTACAAAGATGAGATAGTCAAAATCATCCACCTCCACCCTAAAAGCTCCATCCAAGTCTTGGTCTTGTTTGTTCAGGATCATTTGAACCTGTCGTCTGTGTGAAACTACGTGTCGCACCAGCAGCGACCTGCAGCCAGACGACAGTTTCCTGTGGGAGGAAACTACTTTACCAAACCTCCACGGCTCCCCTGACACAACCTCACCAGAGATGAACGACGGGATGATGGAAATGGTGACTCTCTGTCTCTCCCACAGAGAGACAGAGAATCACCATTGATTTCTCCCACAGAGAGACAGACAGACAGACAGACAGACAGACAGACAGACAGACAGACAGACAGACAGAGACAGAGAGAGACAGACAGACAGACAAACAGAGAGACATAGAGACAGAGCTCTGTGTTTAACCTATAACACTTGTGTGGGATGAGGAAAATGGAGGTGTACATCTGGTGGAAGATGGATGTGTGTTGACCTTTAACCTCTCTCGTGTGTGTGTGTGTGTGTGTGTGTCTGTATACAGTAGGGGGGGCAGTGTGGGACAGTGTCAGAACTTGGCTCAAGGGCAGTAACAGTGTGTAGGTGCACGCTGATTGTGTGTCCTTCTACTTAAGACAAGGTTATTGAGTAGTTTGTGTTGTTGTCAGTCTCAGTACTTGTTCCAGGATATGGGTAAGAGATGTGTAACACCGAGTTGTTCAATACACACTCTGGACACTGCACACTCTGGACACTACACACTCTGGACACTGCACACTCTGGACACTGCACACTCTGGACACTACACACTCTGGACACTACACACTCCCTCTTCCTGTCAAGGAAACACAAAAACACATCTTAAAACGAGAATCTTGATTTCAAATGATTTGAGTAAATGTCTTGAAACAAGTCCTCTTATCATGAAAAAACTACATACACATTACATTATATATATATATATATATATATATATATATATATATATATATATATATATATATACACTACCGTTCAAAAGTTTGGGATCACATTGAAATGTCCATATTTTTGAAGGAAAAGCACTGTACTTTTCAATGAAGATAACTTTAAACTAGTCTTAACTTTAAAGAAATACACTCTATACATTGCTAATGTGGTAAATGACCATTCTAGCTGCAAATGTCTGGTTTTTGGTGCAATATCTACATAGGTGTATAGAGGCCCATTTCAAGCAACTATCACTCCAGTGTTCTAATGGTACAATGTGTTTGCTCATTGGCTCAGAAGGCTAATTGATGATTAGAAAACCCTTGTGCAATCATGTTCACACATCTGAAAACAGTTTAGCTCGTTACAGAAGCTACAAAACTGACCTTCCTTTGAGCAGATTGAGTTTCTGGAGCATCACATTTGTGGGGTCAATTAAACGCTCAAAATGGCCAGAAAAAGAGAACTTTCATCTGAAACTCGACAGTCTATTCTTGTTCTTAGAAATGAAGGCTATTCCATGCGAGAAATTGCTAAGAAATTGAAGATTTCCTACACCGGTGTGTACTACTCCCTTCAGAGGACAGCACAAACAGGCTCTAACCAGAGTAGAAAAAGAAGTGGGAGGCCGCGTTGCACAACTGAGCAAGAAGATAAGTACATTAGAGTCTCTAGTTTGAGAAACAGACGCCTCACAGGTCCCCAACTGGCATCTTCATTAAATAGTACCCGCAAAACACCAGTGTCAACATCTACAGTGAAGAGGCGGCTGCGGGATTCTGGGCTTCAGGGCAGAGTGGCAAAGAAAAAGCCATATCTGAGACTGACCAATAAAAGAAAAAGATTAAGATGGGCAAAAGAACACAGACATTGGACAGAGGAAGACTGGAAAAAAGTGTTGTGGACGGATGAATCCAAGTTTGAGGTGTTTGGATCACAAATAAGAACGTTTGTGAGACGCAGAACAAATGAAAAGATGCTGGAAGAATGCCTGACGCCATCTGTTAAGCATGGTGGAGGTAATGTGATGGTCTGGGGTTGCTTTGGTGCTGGTAAGGTGGGAGATTTGTACAGGGTAAAAGGGATTCTGAATAAGGAAGGCTATCACTCCATTTTGCAACGCCATGCCATACCCAGTGGACAGCGCTTGATTGGAGCCAATTTCATCCTACAACAGGACAATGACCCTAAACACACCTCCAAATTGTGCAAGAACTATTTAGAGCAGAAGCAGGCAGCTGGTATTCTATCGGTAATGGAGTGGCCAGCGCAGTCACCAGATATGAACCCCATTGAGCTGTTGTGGGAGCAGCTTGACCGTATGGTACGCAAGAAGTGCCCATCCAACCAATCCAACTTGTGGGAGCTGCTTCTGGAAGCGTGGGGTGCAATTTCTCCAGATTACCTCAACAAATTAACAGCTAGAATGCCAAAGGTCTGCAATGCTGTAATTGCTGCAAATGGAGGATTCTTTGACGAAAGCAAAGTTTGATGTAAAAAAAATCTTATTTCAAATACAAATCATTATTTCTAACCTTGTCAATGTCTTGACTCTATTTTCTATTCATTTCACAACATATGGTGGTGAATAAGTGTGACTTTTCATGGAAAACACAAAATTGTTTGGGTGATCCCAAACTTTTGAACGGTAGTGTATATATATATATATATAAAGATAGATGTAGGAAAAAAACTTCAATCCATAACAGTACATGCCTGTTTTGTGCATCACACACTCATCAGCTGCCAAGGTTGGCAAGGTAGACACCTTGGCAAGGTGGCTACCTTGCCAACCTTGGCAGCTGATGAGTGGACACTGACGCTGGACTGACAGAGGGCCCTTTTAAAATGAGGTTTAATGTCCATATGAGGAGCTTCAGACATGAACATGCAAGAAATGCCACGGCCTTAAGCCGCCACGTTTGGCCATTGGTGCACAAGAACATCAGTTACTCTGTCTCATGGAAAACCCTCACAAAGAGAACATGTATATTCAACTAACGGCAAAAGATGCACCCTGTGCTTGGCAGGAAAGTACTTCATTGTGTGCAATCCTGACATGTCCACCTTGACCAGTAGAAATACTTTATTGTGTACAATCCTGACACGTCCACCTTGACCAGTAGAAATACTTTATTGTGTGCAATCCTGACACGTCCACCTTGACCAGTAGAAATGACCTGGCCACCAGCTGTAGACACCAAAACAATATCTGCTTTGTAGCCACAAGTAAACCAATGTCTTTACCCCCCCCCCCCCCATTGGATGATATACTACATGTGATGGGCGTTACTGGATGTTGTATTTTGATGTTTTGCCTGTCTGCTCTTTCGGCTGTGCTCCGGACCCACTCCACTAGATGCAGTACCTACAGTGCCCCACTGGATGTTGTCTAATTTTGTTAGATTTTAAAAGTGTGCTATTCCAACAGTGCCCCGGCCCTTGAAGCCCTTACTTTTTCAAATCGAGCCCCAGCCCTTCCCTCATTGGTTGTAAGGTCCCTCAGGTTACTTTTCAGATGTTTCCTACCCTCCCATTGGTTGCCGTAACTAGGGGCGTGGTGTGAGGCGCCATGGCATTTACCCGCTGGTTGTCTCTTTGTGCTATAGCCAACATGGCAGCTGATGAGTGCGCGACGCATGAAACAGGCTTGCAGGCCTATAACTTAGTTTGTTTCCTACGACCATCTTGATATGCATGCTGTAGCGAACTCAGGGGGGCAGCCGGGAACCGCCACAGCCGGGACGCGAACCCAGATCTCCCGCACCATGGGCGACGGCATTAACCAGTCGACTAAAGGGTCCGACCCGTTAGCCAAGGGCTAGCGAGTCTAGTTATCCGTGCACGTTACACGACCCCCCTCTTTCGAGAAGCACGTCACCGCGCTACAGCACACATACTCCCCCACGCGCTTCCGGTGGCCTCACAGTCTCACCATCCCACTTCTGACACCAATGCTGCGAATTCGGGGGGCAGCTGGGAGCCGCCACAGTCGGAGACCTTCAATGGTGTTGATAAAAATGCTCAACAAGTGAGGGGTGGAATATCCATACCAATACGGAATATCCATACCAACGGACCCTTTAAGAAAGGGTCTCCGGGTTGAGAGGGCGGAGCGAGGACTCGATGGGTTGGGGCAGCGTCGTGTTGCTCGGGCTGTTGGTTTTTTATAAAAACGAAAAAACAAAAACAAAACAAAAAAACAAAACAAATGACACGCGCATTCGTGTAGTCTATGAGAGAAACGGTCCGTCTCCACTTTCCTGCAGTTTCCACCTTGGTGACCCCGACGTTTGTCTGCTGGACGTCTCCAGAGACAACTCTTCATGACCATGACGACTAATGCGGTTTCTCTCAAGCTGCCGGAGTTCTGGGAGTCGTCCACCTCGGCTCGGCTCGCCCAGACAGAAGCACAGTTCGCATTGCGGGAAATCACCACAAAATCCTACCACGTGGTGTCGGCTCTCGGCAGTTCAGCAGCAGCCAGAGTGGGGAGCCGCCTCCCAAATCCTCCGCAGCAGGAGAAATACGAGGCTCTCAGGGCTCAGCTGCTGAAAACGTTTGAACGGTGTGACGCTGAGCGGGCCAGCCGGCTCTTCTCTCTACAGGGCCTCGGTGACAGTAAGCCGCCTGAACTTATGGACAGGATCCTGGATCTCCTGAGGGAGCACAAGCCCGACTTCCTTTTCACCCAACTGGTTCTGCGACAGCTACATTCGCAGGTATGGGGCTGCTTTAGCCAACACCGCCATCACTGACTGTCGTGCTCTGGCCGAGGAGGCTGATAAGTTCTTCCTGGCTGGTCCACAGCACTGCGCCGCCGCGTCTTTTCCTGCCCAACCATTTTCACCACTGCCTGGAGACACAACATTCGCCTCCGCAGCAGCAGCTCCTCAACGGCGGCAGCACCATGGCCGGTGTTTTTACCACGCAAAGTTTGGACCCAAGACCAAGCGCGGCGGGAAACGCCGGGGTCGGCGCTCAGTATTGGCCTTGTGCATCGGCCGACCTGGCAGGCTGCTTTTCATCAGAGGCTCCGCTTCTGGACATCCTGCCCTGCGGATATGCCGCTAACAGCAGCCCCATCCGCACTTAAGGCACTAGGTACATGGAGCTGTTTTTGGGAGGACATCGGTTCGGTTGGGACTTTGTCATGGCAAAAGTGGCCGTCCCCCTCCTCGGCGCAGATTTCCTATGCGCCTATAGGCTGCTGGTGGACGTTAAAAACCACCGCTCGATCGATGCTGTCACTTTCTGTTTGTATGCGTTTACTCTCAGTGGAGTTCCCGGTCCTCATGCAGCCCACTTTCTCATCTTCCACCGCCAAGCACGGAGTGAAGCACCACATCGCCACCACTGACCCAACAGTCTATGCTTGGGTTCGGCGCCTCGACCCGCCAAGCTCCAACAGCCCGTGGCGTGGGCTTCACCCCTCCACATCGTCCCGAAGCCTGGCGGGGAGTGGCGCCCGTGTGGTGATTACTGCCAACTCAACAACACAACGACACCGGACCACTGCCCAGTCCCACACATCCAGGATTTCTCCACCCACCTGACTGTAAAAGTCATCTTTTCCAAAGTGGACCTCGTCTTTGGATACCATCAGGTGCCCGTCCACACACTGCATGTCTCCAAAACGGCAGTGATCACCCCATTTGGACTGTTCGAGTTCCTGTGCATGCTGTTTGGCCTCAAGAATGCCACGCAGACATTCCAGCACCTCATAGATTCTGTGCTACGGGACCTGCCGTTCGTTTTCGTCTATCTAGACGACATCCTCGTCACCAGCACCTCCAAAGCAGAACACCTGTCCCACCTCCACACTCCTTTCGAGCGGCTCAGCCAGCACGGGCCGATCATCAAGCCAGCCAGGTGCCAGTTCGGGCTGACCACCATCGACTTCCTCGGACACCAAGTCACCAAAGATGGGGCGGTACCCCTCCCGTCAATGGTGGACACAGTTGTGAACTTCCCGCGACCACTCACAGTCCAGCATGGTGAACTTTTACCACCGCTTTATCCCCTGACCTACTCAACGTATGCGACCCCTGTATGAGGCCCTGAAAGGCAAGGCCACCAAACACACTGTGGGCTGGTCTGCGGAGAGGGACAAGGCGTTTGTGGACACTAAGGCTACTCTGGCTGACACAACAATGCTGGCGCCCCCGTCACCCAAGGCTCCGATCGCCATTACTTCAGACGCTTTAGACTATGCAGTCAGGGTGGTGCACGAGCAGTGGGTGAACGTTGCTTGGCAGTCATTCGCTTTCTTCAGCCGACAGTTAGGCCCCAGCGAACGGAATATAGCATCTTCGATCAGGGGCTCCTCGCTCTCTACCTCGCTGTTTGACACTTCCGTTCCCTGCTGGAGGCCGGCCAGTTCACAGCGTTTGTGGACCACAAACCACTGACATTGGCCATGGCCAAGGTGGCTGAGCTGTGGTCTGCCTGCCAGCAACGACAGCTCTCCTACATCTCGGAGTTCACCACGGATGTACAGCATGTTGTTGGCAAAACCAACCTCGTCGCCGACTGCCTCTCCGGGGCCATAGCGCAGGCCGTCCACCTTGGTCTTGACTATGCCCACATAGCAGCTGACTAGGCCGCCGACCCGGACGTGCAGGCTTTCAGGACGACTGTCACAGGGCTGCAGTTAGAGGATGTGGCTTTCAACGATGATGGCACCACGCTCCTGTGCAACGTCTCCACGGGTCGGCCCCGGCCCATCACTCCCACTGGCTGGAGGCGGTGTGATTTTGACGCTGTCCATGGCCTCTCCCACCCTGGCAAAAGCCACCTCAAAGACTATTGGCAGCTAAGTTCATATGGCACGGGCTCAAAAAAGACTTGAGAGACTGGGCTGACACCTGCGTGGAGTGTCAGCACTCTAACGTGCACCACCACACCAGAGCCCCCCTGGCACATTTTCCGATGCCTGAAAGGAGGTTCGACCACATGAACGTAGACCTAGTGAGCCCCCTGCCCCCCTACCATGGTTTTACTTACCTCCTCACCATGGTGGACAGGACCACTCGATGGCCAGGAGCTGTCCCACTGTCGTTGACGACGTCCACCGACATAGCCCGGGCATTCACCGGGACCTGGGTCGCCTGGTTCAGCACCCCATCTAACCTCTCCTCGGACCGGGGATAACAGTTAGCATCTGAGCTCCGGAAAGCAGTCGTAGGGGGCATAGCGGTGAAGCTCCACTGCACCACTGCACCACCGTGTACCACCCGCAGTCCAATGGGTCGTTTGAGCAGTTTCATCGCTCTATGAAGGCCGCTCTTTGGGCCAGCCTCAAGGATAGCAGCTGGGTCGACAGGCTCCTGTGGGTCATGATGGTCCTCAGGACCACCCCTAAGGAGGACCTCCAGTCCTCGTCCGCTGAACTGGTTTACAGACAGCCACTGCGGGTCCCAAGAGATTTCATCCTCAACACCACAGCTTCCTGGTCTGCAGCCCATCAACAGACCAAGCTCCTGGATAACACCAGAGCTTTCACACCGGTCCCCACTTCGCAACACGGCCTCCTACAGTCTCACTTCCCCGCAAGTCTGTAGTCGGCAGAATATGTTTTCATCCACCACGACGCCCACCGTGGACCCCTGCATCGACGGGCTGTTCCACTTTGTCGTGGAAGTTGGAAACAAGTCAGAGCGCATTTCAGTCGACCGCCTCAAACAGGCTCATCTGGACTTGGACCGACCTGTTGGACTTGCCCAGCCCCCATGACAGGGGCGCCCTCCTACCCTGCCCCCCCCCAAAAAGGCCCCTAAGGTTCCTCCACCACCCGCCCTACCCCCACGCTGCTGCAGGGTCCTTAAGAGCCCCTGGGGGGGCATTAAAGACCCCCCTACAGGTGAGAACAGGTGCCCCTCCGCACGTGTTCGGCGAGGCCGTTGCGGGCGGGCCATCCACCCCTCTCCACGTTAACTTTTGTTATTATGGTGAATTCTGGGGAGACGTATGTAGTGGACTATATGTGCACAGTTCACCGTAATTGTCAGACACGGGCCCTTTAAGAAGGGGTTTCTGGGTTGAGAGGGCGGAGCGAGGACTGGATGGGTTGGGGCAGCGCCATGTTGCTCGGGCTGTTGGTTTTGCATAAAGAAAATAAAAGACACACGCGTTCGTGTAGTCAATGAGAGACATTGTCCATCTCTACTTTCCTGCAATCTACTATATATATATATATATGGCCATTCCTGCACTCTGTACTTGAAATAGGTTATATCTGTAAATTGGGTCAGAACATTTTACGATTAATATCTTGAAATAAACGTTATGAGACTTAAGAGTAAATAAAAATACCTTGATAAACATGTTGGTTTTTGGGAATAAATTATGCAAAGTACACGTGTACTTCTCTGCGTTTTTCATTCATTAATCCTGTCACAACGTCCTCAAGTGTTTCTCTTCTGTTCAAGACAGTAACAGATGTACATAAGATATCTGCTGTTACAGCTACAATAGTGTCTAGATCGTTTCACTGGTTGGCTCCATGCGTAATCATTAATGTTTCAAAATGTGTGTGTTACAATATGCCCACGTTTTTAAACGGTTGATATTTGGGGTAATAAATATTGGACAGTGTGCTGTTACAGTCGTAACATTTTGTACTTATCTGCCACCTAATGGTGGATTCTAGTAATACAGTCTGCACAACTTCCTGTGTCATGACACAGGAAGTTAAACAGCCAGGAAGTATGTTTATTTACCCTGAGATGACATGTTGATGGACTTTTCCACAATCCATTTACATCTGCTTTCATCTGTCGTGGCTTCGCCTGTATGTACACTCTTCGTTTGATACTTATCTTGACTTATAACAAGATACTTGTTAAGTTTATGCCATTTAGCCACCATATTGTTCAGTTAATTAGAACATAAAGAGTTCAAGTACTTTATTTGTCCCATGCACAGAAATACAAAGTAAAACATGCAGTGAAATGAAGCCTTAATTTCACTGCAAGTGAAATGAAGTAGTTGGTGCACATCATTAACTTACTTGCAATTAGGTAAAGATAATGTTAATTAATGGTCATTATTTGGTCATAACTTTTAAATCCTGTAGCTAAAGTTGTTTCGCTTATAAATGTGGTAACACTTTCTATGAAGCTTGCATCTATAATGCCCTATAAACAGCTATATAGCCCTGTAAGTGTAGCCATAAGTCATTGTAAGATTCATTATAACAATGTATACGCCCTCACAACACCTCATAACCACCTTTATGATACACTGTCAATGTAAAACGGATTTATGCATTATAAATATGTCATCATTAAGCACAAGATGGTGCCAAACAACTGGATGCATACTTGGCCTGTTCAGCAGATCACATGGACTTGTTGAAGTCCTTTCCAGTGCTGTGCAAGCTTTCAGTGAAGCTGAACACCCCCCTACCTGCCTCAGCGGCCTGCGAAAGGCTCTTCAGCATTGCAGGACTTGTCTTCAGTCCAAGAAGAGCAAGACTGAATTCTCACAACTATGAGAATCACCTTCTTCTGAATAAGAACAGGCACCTTTTCAGATTCAGCTAATGACTCGCCCTCATGCCAGCTCAAAGACAGGTGTATTTTGTCCATATAACACACAGGGAGGTTGACAGCACTACTGGAGAGAGAGCTAAGTTCAAGAAGTTTAATTTTCAACGTTGAATAAGTTCAAGCCTCTTTCCCTGTGGCCTGGATATTATGCTTTACTGTAAGGTAGCCACAATAAAAACAATAAAAATTCTAACCGCGCACTTTTTTTTATACTTTTACTTCCAATACTTCAGTACATTTAATATCAGAAAATTACTTTTGATACTTAAGTACAGTACATTTCAGATACTTTGACTTTTACTCAAGTAATATTCTAAAAGGTGACTTTAACTTCTACCAAAGTCATTTTCTGGTAAGATACTTGTACTTTTACTCAAGTACCACTTTCAAGTACTTTATACAAGACTGAATGAAGGGGGTGCTCCATCTGTCATTATGTGAAAAAAACATAGGCCTAGATAAAAGACAAAAGATCAGTGCATTCTTACATCAAAATAAACAATAAATAAAAAATAAACACTTTCCCACCTCAAGATCCTGCCAATGACCTGAAGGACTTGGACCTAGGTTCAGATACTCCTCCAGCACAGCGCAGCCTGGGCCTTAATTGGGATTTGTAGTCTGACATGTTCACCTTTGAAGTCAACATTGAAGAGAAGCCCTTCACACACCGTGGTGTCTTAGCAGCAGTGAACAGTCTGTACGACCCACTAGGACTCGTGAGTCCAGTCACCATTCAAGGGAAGCACATCCTAAGAGAGCTCACCCAAGAGAGAGGTGATGGAACACCAGTGGACATTCTGGTGAGACTCCCTAAAGGCAGAGTTGTAAAAACCAGGTCCAGAAAGTAAATGTCAAAACCGTGTATTTGCTCCAACCAAGTTACTAAACCAGCTGATTTCATTAGCTAGTTTTACCTACCTAGTTGAGGAGTGGTGCTGACTAGAATCTGCTGGTGTAGTGCATGAGTGGAGCAAATACATGGTTTGGACTTTTACTTTCTGGACCTGGTTTTTACAACTCTGCCTAAAAGATCTCAGTGACTTGTGGATTCTAAGACCCTACACCAAGGTTTTCCCCTCCAAGGTGAAGAGGAGAGAACTATGCATCTTCTCAGACACATCAACAAAGGCTATAGCAGCAGTTGCTTACGTTACGGTGATCGATGAAAGTGGAAACTCTCACACGGGCTTTGTCATGGGCAAGGCAAAACTGGCTCCCTGGCCTGAACACATGGTCCCAAGGCTAGAGCTCTGCACTGCTGTACTGGCAATAGAGTAGACATACCTTATTTCATCTGAGCCTGACATGCAGATAGATGCTACGGCCTACTACATGGATAGTAAAATGGTGCTAGGCTATATATACAATGAGACAAGACGTTTTCTACATGTACATGAGCAATCACACCATACATAGTATATGAATATCCCCTATCCACAGCAATGGAAGTACGCATCCACAGACCAAAATCCAGCAGACTACGCGACCAGGTCCGTGATTGCTGCCAGTCTCTCAGATACCACATGGCTCAGTGGACCTTCTTTCCTCAATCAAACATCCAAAGAATGCATAGACACTGACATCTTTGAGTTTGTCGATCCAAACACGGATGCTGAAGTCCGTCCTCAAATCTCCACCCTTAACACACAGGCCACTGTTCAACAGCTCGGATCTCAACGTTTCTCCAAGTTCTCCTCATGGCAGTCTCTAAATCATGCCATCGCCAGTCTTAGTCATATCTCTCACAGCTCTCATAGCCATCCAAGTAGAGAGAGCAATGACTGCAGAGGATGGCACTTGTGTCAAGAAGCACACACCCGAGCAGCTCAGTCAGTCCAAGTGCATAATTATCAGGGCTGTCCAGAGGGAGGCGTAGGCTGAAGAACTGACTTGCCTAAGAAAGAGTGAGAAGGCTCCTCAAGGCAGTCCTCTCAAAACCTTGGACCCCTTCATTGATGCACAGAATCCTCTGAGAGTTGGGAGTTGTATAAGGGAAGTGAACTGTTACTATGCACTGCTAGTATTAGGCTAGCTTTCATGTTATTTAGCACTGCAGTGAACAACTTATCGGCTGCTCCCGTTAGGGGGCGCCACAGCAGATCATCCGTTTCCATTTCTTCCTGTCTTCTGCATCTTCCTCTGTCACACCAGCCACCTGCATGTCCTCCCTCACCACATCCATAAACCTCCTCTTTGGCCTTCCTCTTCTCCTCTTCCCTGGCAGCTCCATATTCAGCATCCTTCTCCCAATATACCCAGCATCTCTCCTCCACAAAATGTCCACACCATCTCAATCTTGTCTCTCTTGCTTTGTCTCCAAACCGTCCAACCTGAGCTGTCCCTCTAATATACTCGTTCCTAATCCTGTCCTTCTTCATCACTCCCAATGAAAATCTCATCACCTTCACCTCTGCCACCTCCACCTCCACCTCCTGTCTTTTCATCAGTGCCACTGTCTCCAAACCATATAACATAGCTGGTCTCACAACCATCTTGTAAACCTTCCCATTAACTCTTGCTGGTACCCTTCTGTCGCAAATCACTCCTGACACTCTTCTCCACCCACTCCACCCTGCCTGCACTCTCTTCTTCACCTCTCTTCTGTACTACACGCTACTTTGGACAGTTGACCCTAAGTATTTAAACTCATACCCTTCGTCACCTCTATTCCTTGCATCCTGACCATTCCACTCTCCTCCCTCTGGTTCACACATACTATGTACTCCATCTTGCCAATACTGACTTTCATTCCTCTTCTCTCCAGTGCATACCTCCACCTCTCCAGGCTCTCCTCCACCTGCACCCTACTCTTGCTACAGATCACAATGTCATCCACAAACATCATTGTCCACGGAGACTCCTGCCTGATCTGGTCTGTCAACCTGTCCATCACCACTGCAAACAAGAAAGGGCTCAGAGCCGATCCTTGATGTAATCCCACCTCCACCTTGACCCCATCTGTCATTCCAACCACACACCTCACCACTGTCACACTTCCCTCATACATATCCTGCACCACTCCTACATACTTCTCTGCAACTCCCGACTTCCTTATACAATACCTCTCTCGGCACCCTGTCATATGCTTTCTCTTAATCTACAAAGACACAATGCAACTCCTTCTGGCCTTCTCTATACTTCTCCATCAACATTCTCAAAGCAAACATCACATCTGTGGTGCTCTTTCATGCTCCTCCTTCAGCATTACCCCTACCCCATTTTTCTTCCCATTCACACCATGGTAGAAGAGTTTGAACCCACCTCCGATACTCCTGGCTTTACTCTCCTTCCACCTGGTCTCTTGCACACACAGTATATCTACCTTTCTTCTCTCCATCATATCAGCCAGCTCTCTGTCTTTACCAGTCATAGTGCCAACATTCAAAGTTCCGACTCTCACGTCCACACTCCTCCCCTTCCTCCTCTCTCGCTGCCTCTGGACATGCCTACCCCCTCTCCTTCTCCTTCACCCAACAGTAGCATAGCATAGTAAGGGAATATGAATGAGTACATTCCAGTAAAAAAAAATATTATACATTTATTTCTGATTTTTCCCTTTTTCTCCCAATTTAGTGGCCACTCGTTCCCTATTTTAGTTCAAACACCCACCCTCGTATGCGTTCGCCAACTGCATCTCTCCGGCCGGCAGTCTCAAAGGAGTCGCCTCGCCACTTTTGTGACAAGGCGACTCCAGGCCGAACCACTGCTTTTTCCGACACACACACACAGACGCGTTCATGTGACGAACACAAGCCGACTCCGCCCCCCTCCCAAAGACAGCGCTGCCAAATGCTGCTGCTTTATTGAATCCGGCCATAGTTGGATCTGACGAGACCGAGGCACGAACCCCGGTCCCCAGTGGGCAACTGCATCAACACAAAGCCGATGCTTAGACCGCTACACCACCGCGGACCCCAAGTACATTCCAGTAAGTTGAGTTTTTTTTTTTATTTGTAGTTTCACATTTTCCAACATTATTAAACCAGTGGACAACACTAACTGCCTTCAGAGTCACAATGTGAGGATGGTGTTGACACTTGCTGCCAGTGTCCTTACTCAGTAGTGAGAAGAGGGAAAGACGGTACAGAAAGTGTGATGGTCAGAGCCATGGCGTCCTGAGAGCAGATGCAATAGAATATTTGTGTGACCCGATAAATACAGAATACAACACATGACGAAATCCGTGTTAAAAATAATAAGAACTTACAATTGATGCACACTTTACATAATAATATATATATATATGGGAATGGTCCATAAGAGCAAATAGATGAAGAAAATGTAGGAGATGAAACTCTAAGATCATTTGAAATGACGTGGATGTAACAATGAACGAAAATTAATTGTTCTTTCATTCAAAGTGTAACAATTTATTAAATTGTGCTAAGCAAATATATCAATAAATAGAGGCTTTGGCATTGCTCTGAGCTACGAGGGCTAATGCTTGAATACAATGAAAAGAAATGTTCCCACAAAAAAAAAAAAAAAAACAACTCACGAGCTCTTGCTAAATTTAGATTTTGTGTCCCTCCATTATCCACAGTTAAATCCATCTTGTATGAGGCTTTGAATAATGTCATGTATCCTCTGCCTACCAGCCGCCACAATGCTGGTGATACACAATATTACTCAGCTGCAGAGCTGATCTCCCGCTGCTGCTACATCGGAAACTGCAAACAGATGCATCACGTGGTTTTGTAAATATGCATACAATTATGCTATTATACTGTACATTCAGTTAGACTGCCCTCAGAAAACTGCTGTCGCCCCACCTCAGAGACTCTGTGACAGAAGAATACACTGCATGTCTACCTGCCAATTAACATAGCATGTCTTGTAAAGTTCATGCGGCCCTGTGCCTTGCATGTGTGCACATTCATGTCGCTGCAAAATATGTCACCATGTTCCTGCACTGATGGCCACAACATGGAGTCATAACTTTATTGCACTCAAAAACTGAATTTCTAACCCTAACTTTGAATGGTAACAACAAACGGAGCGATGTTCAACCTGAAACTCGATGTCAACATGGTCGTGCAGGTTTGCCCTGTACAACATCAGGAAAATTAGACCCTACCTGACTGAGCATGCAGCACCACTCCTGGTACAGGCTCTTGTAATATCACACATTGACTACTGCACCTCCTCACTGGCAGGTCTCCCTGCATGCACTTCCAAGCCTCTGCAAATGATCCAGAACGTGGCGGCGCGTCTGGTCTTCAACCAACCCAAAACAGCACATGTCACCCTGCTGTTCATATCCCTCCACTGGCTCCCAGTTGCTGCCCACAGCAAATTCAAAACCTTGATGCTCGCTTAAAAAACAGCAACTGAAACAGCTCCCGTCTACCTGAACTCCCTCATTCAGGTCTACACTCAGTCCTGCTCACTACGCTCTGCCAATGAACACTAGCCGGGCACTTCCACCACAATGGGCCCCTAAGTCACTAGCCAGACTCTTCTCTTCTGTAGTTCCCCTGGGGTGGAACGAGTTACCAAATTCCATTCGATCCGCTGAGTCCCTCTCCATCTTTAAGAAGAAGCTAAAGACCTAGCTCTTTCACGAACACCTCCACACCTGATGGCATTAATATAAAACCAAATGGTTCTTGCACCAATCAAAGACGGTTGAATCAGTTCATCTGGATAATCTTTGACTCCTGATTCAAACCATCATTCCTCCCTATCAAGGATATCCACATCCTCATCTTTGAAAAAGTGGCCACTGGCCTGTAGATGGGTGTAGACTGCAGTGGGTGAATCCCAGCCTGCACCTCAGTCAGCTAACCTGCAGCCTGCTAGCCTTCAGCCTGCTTCCAAGCCAGCTAACCTGCAGCATGCTAGACACCAGCATACTACCCACCAGCATGCTAATCTTCGGCCTGCTAGGACAAGTTGAACCAGTTGTCACATCAGAATCTGTCCCAGAGCCAACTGCAGTATTAGAACCAGTACCAGAACCAGTTTCCAGAACAGAGCATGTTCCTCAGCTGACACAGCGTACTCAATCCCCTGCTCCTTGGCTGTCAGTCCAGCCTCCAGAACCACTGCAGTCCTGCCTCCCATACCCATTTTCCACCAACATGGAATGGGTTTCGTTCTGGTTCTCCCTCCTAATTTTGAATCCTTCTGAGTATTTTGACTAAAAACAAACTGGTTCTGAACCCAAAAAGTTGGTTCACAGCTAGAACCAAAAAACATTAGGACCTGAAGTGGGAACCGTGTGGGCATATCATAAAGAGAGATGGAGATGGCCAATAATGGAGGAGAAGTCATGTGAGAAATCATTGGTAAAAAAGAGCAAGCAGTGGTCTGATGACGAAAACCAATGCGTGGTGATAATTTGGTCATCTCTTGAGTTTCAGGAAAAGCTAGAAAGTAGCACGAGAATGAGTAAGCTACATGCCAAACTAGTCAAAGACTTGGCCAAGGCTGGAATGCGGGCGCTAATTCAAATAAATCTTATTTTAAAATCGTCATCAACCTGATGTAAAAAAAAAAAACACTCCCAAGGAGTTCGTTTTAATACGTGTCTTTATTTATGAAAGAGTGATGTGTTTCAAAACTATGTGCATTGTGCAACGCCCTCCATTGATGATGCATCCTTGAATTTACAATGGTTCCACTCAAAACTAATGGAAACGCAGGCTGGGTTGCTAGAGAGCACCAAGGTTCCAAGAAAGTTGAATGGAACAGGTTCAAGAACCAGAGCTAATTTGGTGGAAAATGGGTATCAGTGTCCTCACTGTCTAGTGTCCTAGTGTCCTCACTGCCCAGGGCCCCAGAGTCTTTGCTGCCAAGCATCACAGAGTCAGTTCCTGTTCCTGAGCCATCAGCCACTCCTGCTGATGCTCAGCCCAGCCCAGTGCCCAGGCTGTTGGCTGCCCGTACCGACATCCAGCCTGTTCCTGAGCTGCCGGTCGGCCTTGCTGGTGCTCAGCCTCTTCCTGCTCTTGAGCCGTCGGCCGCTGCTGCTGATGCTTGTTTCCAAGTTTCCGAGCCATCAGCTGCCCTGACTGACACTCAGCACGCCTGACCTGTTCTCAAGCCACCAGCCACATTTTCCAATGCCCAGCCAGTTCCTGAGGCATCAGCCACCCTCGCAGACTCCCTGTTCACTTGATCTTGAGCCAGAGCCAAGTGCGAACGCCCAGCCTGTTCTCGAACCGCTGGCCATTTTTGCTGACACCCAAACAGACCGCGAGCTATCGGGTGCCTTTGTCGACCCCCAGCCAAATCGCAACCCATCGGCCACGCTTGCTGATGAACAACTTGTTACCAAGCTGTCGGGTGTCTCCACCGACACCCTGCCAGATCCCCAGCAGTTGGCTGCACCTGTCAACACCCTGTCAGGCCCTCAGCAATCGTCCACACCTGCTGATGCCCTGCCAGACCTTCAGCAGTTGGCTACTGCCAACGTTCTGCCAGCAGTCCCGCCTATGTTTCTGGCCTTCCGAGCAATCCCGTCTATATTATCGACCTCCAGAGCGGTTCTGCCTACATAGTCAACCTCCAGAGCGGTTCTGCCTACATAGTCAACCTCCAGAGCAGTTCTGCCTACATAGTCAACCTCCAGAGTGGTTCCGCATATACTCTGTCGACCTCCAGAGCTGTCCCGTCTTATGTCGTCAATATCCAGAGTAGTCCCGTCTACCTGTCCTGCCATCTGGTCGACCTCCAGATTTATTACATCCATTGGCCCCGCCCCCAAGCCACTTGCCCCTGAATCCCTCCTCCAGACCCCTTCCACACACCCTGCTTGGTGGGACGTCTGGAATCCATTCCTTTGGGGGGGGGGGCCTGTCACAGTCCCACTATCATGGCATATTACCTCTCCCTGTCCCTCTGTGTTTGCCTTTTCCCTGTTAACCCACGTGTCTTCACACACACACACAGACACACACACACACACACACAGACACACACACACACACCCTACTGCCCTTATCTGCCATTCTCAAGCTGTCCACCAGATAACTTCGAACCTTCCCCTCTTTCCCGAGCTACACACCTCTTCCCATTTCTCATCAGCCCTTCAGTCACCTGGCCTACTCCACCCACTCCTCGCTCCCTCTCATTCCCCAATCAGCCACTAGCCACTTACCCTGGTCCACTTCTATTCTCTACCAGACGTGGTTCGCTGCCAGACCTCATGAGACCGGCGGCGGTCTGACCTGCTGTGTCAGTAAGCATCCATCCTGCGGTGTCTGTGTACGGGAGTCGAGCATCTCGCAGGGGGGCTTGTTCCTGGAAACCAAGCGAATAGAGCACAGAATAGTTTACCCGTTAAATAAAAGAATCATTGTTTTTTTTAATTGGTGCCATAATTGGATTTTTCACTCACAATAAGTGCATGACAGGTTGGTTTGTCGGCGACTCCTACAGCTGCGTCTCAGCCCTGCTCCTGGATGGGTCCCTTGGTAAAGCAAGGAAATACATTTCTTCTCGGCATGTTTAGCAGCTCCACCTACGGTACGAGGTGTAGCTCCTCTGTTTTTCTGCTTTCTCTCTGCAGCGCAAAGGAGCATGACAAATGAGAGACTGCCAACGTGCATTCAGTCAGCTGTGTGCGTTTAGGTGTGACTGGCTTTATAAGATTAAATTAAAACGGGGATATTCTCTCTGCAGCTGCTGTCCTAGGCATTGACAATAAAAACAAAAAAAACTCAATCAAATTAGATGCAGCAGGGAGAATAATTGCATTTATTCACCCAAAACAAGACGAGACAGTGGAATGTCTCCGAAATAAAACATTTTGCAGCTTTTGTGAGTTTCTGTCTGGTAGATGTTACCTTCTCCTCTCTCAGCAGACGTCATATGGTGGTACGCCTGTGCCACATAGAGGGGACGCATGTCGGGGACACCCATAGCTGTCCAAGCCAGCAGGCGGCTTTATAACTACCATATGCTAGACATGCACATTCCTGGAGAAAGCCACACCAGCCGAAACTCTGAACAGCTGACGCTGCAGGAGGCCTAGCCACCGCCCGCGGCCTGCCTGCACGTCCCGGAGGAAGTTGTGGCTACTCAGAAAGTTAACGTTTTGGCACAGAGCCGATTGTACTTGGACAATTACTCCACTCTCCCGAGCCGTCCCGGTCTCTGCTCCACCCCCTCTGCTGGTCCGGGGAGGGCTGCAGACTACCACAGGCCTCCCCCCATACATGTGGAGTCGCCAGCCGCTTCTTTTCACCTGACAGTGAGGAGTTTCACCAGGGGGACGTAGCGCACGAGAGGATCACGCTATTCCCCCTCCCCCCTGAACTGGCGCCCCGACCGACCAGAGGAGGCGCTAGTGCAGCGACCAGGACACGTACCCACATCCGGCTTCCAAGCCGCAGACACGCAGCCAATCAGGTATGGCTGGCTGCCCCGGATAGGCAGGATGGAAAGGCGTTAGTGCAAGCCCTTCTGGGACCCACAGAGGCGGGTGCCTTACTTACTAGATCAGGGGTGTCAAACTCCAGGCCTCGAGGGCCGCAGTGTCTGCAGGTATTTGTTGCAACCATGCGCTACACCACCTGATTAAACTAGTTCCTTTCCCTCCTTGATCCAGGAGGTGAGCTAATTAGTTAAATCGGGTGGTGTAGTGCACGGTTGCAACAAATACCTGCAGACACTGCGGCCCTCGAGGCCCGGAGTTTAACACCCCTGTACTAGGTGAAGAAGGAAAAGGTTGGAGCAAGGTGAAAGGAATACCAAATATTCCATAATTTAGAAAAAGTAATCACTCTATCAAATAAATAATTAATACATAAATAAATGAAGATGAATGGAAGGCTCTCTGATGATCTGAAAAGACCTCAATCTATGAAAAAGTTATATAATAAAGATAATGAAAGTAATTCATGGTTTTTTTGTCATCCATCATAAAATATATATATATATATAACAGCAAGGCACATTACTGACAGGCAAGGCAAGGCATAGTACTGTGATCAGGAAATATCCTTGGAAGGACACAGAAAGAACTTATCACATTCAAAAGACAAGGAATCCCCGGGCAATGAAGGCCTCTCAGCGAGTTTTGTGAGGAGTTGCAAGACCAGGCTGCAGAAGGTTTAGCGTGTCTGTTTAAAGAGGCCACTGACACAACTCCCCTCCCTGCAACTACAGCTCGAGCACTAATTGCTCTGTCGCCCAACCTAACAGTGACTGCATAGCGGCCTGTATGGACACAACTCACCATCATTGGTTGATGTTCCGTGTTAGGCAGACACGGGCCCTTAAAGAAAGTGTTTCTGGGTTGACAGGGTGGAGCTATGGTGATGATCGTTGGAGCAGCTGCAGCGCCATGTTGCTCTGGCGGGATTTTGTACGGAAAATAAATGCCACGTGCGTTCATGTAGTCTATGAGAGGAACTGTCCGTCTCTACTTTCCTGCAGTTTCCACCTTGGTGACCCCGACGTTTGTCCGCTGGACGTCTCCAGAGACAACTCTTCATGACCAGGACGACTAATGCGGTTTCTCTCAAGCTGCCGGAGTTCTGGGAGTCGTCCGCCTCGGCTTGGTTCGCCCAGACAGAAGCACAGTTCGCATTGCGGGAAATCACCACAAAATCCTACCACGTGGTGTCGGCTCTCGGCAGTTCAGCAGCAACCAGAGTGGTGAGCCTCCTCCCAAATCCTCCGCAGCAGGAGAAATACGACGCTCTCAGGGCTCAGCTGTTGAAAACGTTTGAACTGTGTGACGCCGAGCGGGCCAGCCGGCTCTTCTCTCTACAGGGCCTCGGTGACAGTAAGCCGCCTGAACTTATGGACAGGATCCTGGATCTCCTGGGGGAGAACAAGCCCGACTTCCTCTTCACCCAACTGGTTCTGCGGCAGCTGCCTTCTCAGGTACGGGGCTGCTTTAGCCAACACCGCCATCACTGACTGTCGTGCTCTGGCCGAGGAGGCTGATAAGTTCTTCCCGGCTGGTCCACAGCACTGCGCCGCCGCGTCTTTTCCTGCCCAACCACTTTCATCACTGCCTGGAGACACAACAGTCGCCTCCACCGCAGCAGCAGCTCCTCAACGGCGGCAGGACCACGGCCTGTGTTTTTACCACGCAAAGTTTGGACCCAAGGCAAAGCGCGGCGGGAAACGCCGGGGCCGGCGCTCAGTAGTGGCCATGTGCGTCAGCCGAGCTGGCAGGCTGCTTTTCATCACTCTCCATACTGTTTGACATGACTCTCATGTGTAGACTCTCTCCATACTGTTTGACATGTCTGTCATCTGTAGACTCTCTCCATACTGTTTGACATGACTCTCATGTGTAGACTCTCTCCATACTTTTTGACATGACTCTCATGTGTAGACTCTCTCCGTACTGTTTGACATGACTCTCATGTGTAGACTCTCTCCATACTGTTTGACATGACTCTCATGTGTAGACTCTCTCCATACTGTTTGACATGTCTCTCATGTGTAGACTCTCTCCAAACTGTTTGACATGACTCTCATGTGTAGACTCTCTCCATACTGTTTGACATGTCTGTCATCTGTAGACTCTCTCCATACTGTTTGACATGACTCTCATGTGTAGACTCTCTCTGTACTGTTTGACATGACTCTCATGTGTAGACTCTCTCCATACTGTTTGACATGTCTGTCATCTGTAGACTCTCTCCATACTGTTTGACATGACTCTCATGTGTAGACTCTCTCCATACTGTTTGACATGACTCTCATGTGTAGACTCTCTCCGTACTGTTTGACATGACTCTCATGTGTAGACTCTCTCCGTACTGTTTGACATGTCTGTCATCTGTAGACTCTCTCCATACTGTTTGACATGACTCTCATGTGTAGACTCTCTCCATACTGTTTGACATGACTCTCATGTGTAGACTCTCTCCATACTGTTTGACATGACTCTCATGTGTAGACTCTCTCCATACTGTTTGACATGACTCTCATGTGTAGACTCTCTC
This sequence comes from Lampris incognitus, assembly GCF_029633865.1. Classification (NCBI taxonomy): domain Eukaryota; kingdom Metazoa; phylum Chordata; class Actinopteri; order Lampriformes; family Lampridae; genus Lampris; species Lampris incognitus. The sequence continues at coordinate 57,675,409 of NC_079218.1, read as the reverse complement.
CGTACTGTTTGACATGACCCTCATGTGTAGACTCTCTCCATACTGTTTGACATGACCCTCATGTGTAGACTCTCTCCATAATGTTTGACATGTCTGTCATCTGTAGACTCTCTCCATACTGTTTGACATGACCCTCATGTGTAGACTCTCTCCATACTGTTTGACATGTCTCTCATGTGTAGACTCTCTCCATACTGTTTGACATGACCCTCAGGTGTAGACTCTCTCCATACTGTTTGACATGTCTCTCATGTAGACTCTCTCCATACTGTTTGACATGACCCTCAGGTGTAGACTCTCTCCATACTGTTTGACATGACTCTCATGTGTAGACTCTCTCCATACTGTTTGACATGACCCTCAGGTGTAGACTCTCTCCATACTGTTTGACATGACCCTCAGGTGTAGACTCTCTCCATACTGTTTGACATGACCCTCATGTGTAGACTCTCTCCATACTGTTTGACATGTCTCTCATGTGTAGACTCTCTCCATACTGTTTGACATGACTCTCATGTGTAGACTCTCTCCGTACTGTTTGACATGACTCTCATGTGTAGGCTCTCTCCATACTGTTTGACATGACTCTCATGTGTAGACTCTCTCCGTACTGTTTGACATGACTCTCATGTGTAGACTCTCTCCGTACTGTTTGACATGTCTCTCATGTGTAGACTCTCTCCGTACTGTTTGACATGACTCTCATGTGTAGACTCTCTCCATACTGTTTGACATGACTCTCATGTGTAGACTCTCTCCGTACTGTTTGACATGACTCTCATGTGTAGACTCTCTCCATACTGTTTGACATGACTCTCATGTGTAGACTCTCTCCGTACTGTTTGACATGACCCTCATGTGTAGACTCTCTCCATACTGTTTGACATGACCCTCATGTGTAGACTCTCTCCATAATGTTTGACATGTCTGTCATCTGTAGACTCTCTCCATACTGTTTGACATGACCCTCATGTGTAGACTCTCTCCATACTGTTTGACATGTCTCTCATGTGTAGACTCTCTCCATACTGTTTGACATGACCCTCAGGTGTAGACTCTCTCCATACTGTTTGACATGTCTCTCATGTAGACTCTCTCCATACTGTTTGACATGACCCTCAGGTGTAGACTCTCTCCATACTGTTTGACATGACTCTCATGTGTAGACTCTCTCCATACTGTTTGACATGACCCTCAGGTGTAGACTCTCTCCATACTGTTTGACATGACCCTCAGGTGTAGACTCTCTCCATACTGTTTGACATGACCCTCATGTGTAGACTCTCTCCATACTGTTTGACATGTCTCTCATGTGTAGACTCTCTCCATACTGTTTGACATGACTCTCATGTGTAGACTCTCTCCGTACTGTTTGACATGACTCTCATGTGTAGGCTCTCTCCATACTGTTTGACATGACTCTCATGTGTAGACTCTCTCCGTACTGTTTGACATGACTCTCATGTGTAGACTCTCTCCGTACTGTTTGACATGTCTCTCATGTGTAGACTCTCTCCGTACTGTTTGACATGACTCTCATGTGTAGACTCTCTCCGTACTGTTTGACATGACTCTCATGTGTAGACTCTCTCCATACTGTTTGACATGTCTCTCATGTGTAGACTCTCTCCATACTGTTTGACATGACTCTCATGTGTAGACTCTCTCCATACTGTTTGACATGTCTCTCATGTGTAGACTCTCTCCATACTGTTTGACATGTCTCTCATGTGTAGACTCTCTCCATACTGTTTGACATGACCCTCATGTGTAGACTCTCTCCGTACTGTTTGACATCTCTCATGTGTAGACTCTCTCCATACTGTTTGACATGACTCTCATGTGTAGACTCTCTCCATACTGTTTGACATGTCTCTCATGTGTAGACTCTCTCCATACAGTTTGACATGTCTCTCATGTGTAGACTCTCTCCATACTGTTTGACATGTCTCTCATGTGTAGACTCTCTCCATACTGTTTGACATGTCTCTCATGTGTAGACTCTCTCCATACTGTTTGACATGTCTCTCATGTAGACTCTCTCCGTACTGTTTGACATGACTCTCATGTGTAGACTCTCTCCATACTGTTTGACATGACTCTCATGTGTAGACTCTCTCCATACTGTTTGACATGACTCTCATGTGTAGACTCTCTCCATACTGTTTGACATGTCTCTCATGTGTAGACTCTCTCCATACTGTTTGACATGACTCTCATGTGTAGACTGTCTCCGTACTGTTTGACATGATTCTCATGTGTAGACTCTCTCCATACTGTTTGACATGTCTCTCATGTGTAGACTCTCTCCATACTGTTTTACATGACTCTCATGTGTAGACTGTCTCCATACTGTTTGACATGACTCTCATGTAGACTCTCTCCGTACTGTTTGACATGTCTCTCATGTGTAGACTCTCTCCATACTGTTTGACATGTCTCTCATGTGTAGACTCTCTCCATACTGTTTGACATGATTCTCATGTGTAGGCTCTCTCCATACTGTTTGACATGACTCTCATGTGTAGACTCTCTCCGTACTGTTTGACATGACTCTCATGTGTAGACTCTCTCCATACTGTTTGACATGACTCACATGTGTAGACTCTCTCCATACTGTTTGACATGACTCTCATGTGTAGACTCTCTCCATACTGTTTGACATGTCTCTCATGTGTAGACTCTCTCCATACTGTTTGACATGACTCTCATGTGTAGACTCTCTCCATACTGTTTGACATGACTCTCATGTGTAGACTCTCTCCATACTGTTTGACATGACTCTCATGTGTAGACTCTCTCCGTACTGTTTGACATGTCTCTCATGTGTAGACTCTCTCCATACTGTTTGACATGACTCTCATGTGTAGACTCTCTCCATACTGTTTGACATGTCTCTCATGTGTAGACTCTCTCCATACTGTTTGACATGACTCTCATGTGTAGACTCTCTCCATACTGTTTGACATGACTCTCATGTGTAGACTCTCTCCATACTGTTTGACATGTCTCTCATGTGTAGACTCTCCATACTGTTTGACATGACCCTCATGTGTAGACTCTCTCCATACTGTTTGACATGACCCTCATGTGTAGACTCTCTCCATACTGTTTGACATGACCCTCATGTGTAGACTCTCTCCGTACTGTTTGACATGACTCATGTGTAGACTTGCTCCATACTGTTTGACATGACTCTCATGTGTAGACTCTCTCCATACTGTTTGACATGACCCTCATGTGTAGACTCTCTCCATACTGTTTGACATGACTCTCATGTGTAGACTCTCTCCATACTGTTTGACATGACTCTCATGTGTAGACTCTCTCCATACTGTTTGACATGACTCTTGTGTAGGTGGTAAAAAAGGCTAGTGGTGTTTGAGTCTTGATACTGTTGTGGGGGCTGGTGTGTGGTATTTTACAAAGTACGGCTTCCTGGTCTCTGTCAAGACTTTTCATACCCAAACTGTGTCCACTCAATAGAAGCAGACCCTCCTTGTGTTATCCTGGCTAGTCGGATCCCTTCCATCCATCCATTATCAAAGCTGCTTATCCTTACTTAGGGTCTCAGGGATGCTGGAGACACCCTGGGCAGGCCTCCATTCCCTCACAGGACCCCAGTCCCTCACAGGATCCCAGTCCCTCACAGGGCCCCCGTCCAGTACTTCTGAATTACCCCGTTCTGCATTACTGTCCCCCATGTTTGTTTGTCTTGCCTTCGTGCAAATTTCCTGCCTCCATCCGCGCTGTCTAGAGAGTGGAAAGGGTCGTCCAAATCACCAAAAATATTGCCGTAACGAGTGTGATTTGCGACACAACAAAATAAACGATAGAGGTTGATATGAGACGATAGACATTTTCTGTCGTCACATGATATATATCATCATATCGGACAGCCCTATTATAAAGTCAAACATCACATTAATGTATAGTCCCACAATTCACATGATATTTTTTCTGAATGGCCCCTCATAGATCTCACTTGTGAACTGAATAATGTAGAAACTCAGGTCTCAAATCAGTTTAAAACCACACACACACACACACACACACACAACATATGCTACCGTGCATTTCATGTGTACTGTATAGCCGCTGTTTAATCAGTCAAAAAAAAAGAAGAAGAAGCATATCCATAATATATGAAACAAATGTTGTGTAGTTCCCAGGCACCGTCTTGTGATTAAATCCCACATCTCTGGGATGTCAAACATGTTCAACAAGTGAACAAGCAACAGAGTCATTTCCCCAGCACACCTGAATTATTCATCAACACTTCCCTGCAACTGTCACAAGGTTTCTTACTGGGACAACACGCACAGCGCTCCACCCGAGCTCCCTCCCACACTGCCGCATGACTCCTTCCCTTTGTAAAATTATTCAAACCCCACCCACCACCCCCCCAACACACACTCACAAGCCCCGTGGAAACAGAACTTTTTTTTAAGGGTGGGATAATTACAATGAAGATCTTAGCGCCATCGTTTTCATCATCATCGGCTTCGCTGCCATTTCTGATTAGCAGCTTAATGACTTCACACGTCATTATGTTCAATCACCGCAGGAGAGCTCGTTGCTCTGGCTGAATTATGCAGCCACCCCTATGACTGAGGGGGCGGACACACACACACACACACACACACACACACTGATCCACGCACACTCCCGGGCAGTCTCATTTACGGGTAACTGCATGCCCTTGCTGCCAGGGTGCGCTGCACTGAGTGTGTACTTGAAGGGTTTTTTTTAAGATGTGCACATAAGCATGAATAAATGTGTGCATACACAAACACATAGGGAGGGAAGCACACTCGCATGCAGTCATAAGTAGAGGCGACCGCATGGCCTTGTTGCTTAGAGTGCGCTGCATGTGACATGTAAGTGCCTGTTTGTGTGTGCGTGCCTACACACATGCAAACATCAGTCCACACACAGAGGTACAGAGAGTTTGGTCTGACGGTGGCCCAACACTGATCACTGTTTTTTGCTGTCAGGGAAAATCAACAGCACAGTTCTCCTCTGCGACAAGAGTTCGAGCTTTAGTAAAATAACAAGCAGCTAAAGACTGAGCAGGGAGGAAGAGAGAATGTGAAGTTCTTTAGCAAAACACTAACCAACAGAATTGAAAGTCATTTCTGATGTCATTCAACCAGACCAAACAGCCTTTATCAAAAACAGACACACTCTTCGAGCAATATGCACCGTTCATTCAGTCTCGTCAGCATATCCCAGAGGAATAACGTATATACTATTATTGCTTCACGAGATGCAGAGAAAGCATTTGTTAGAGTTAATTGTTGGACATAACTTCTGGTTTCAGAGAGTCACTAGTCACTGGATTAAAATGCTGTACAAATAAATCATCATCAGTTTCTATCATCACCAATGTGTTCACACCACAGCATTTTATCCTACAATGTGGCATAAGATGAGGATGTCTACTCTCACCTCTGCTATTTGCCAACTTCATCGAACCTCTCACCGCAGCCATTCGCCAAAACAATAATATAATAAGCATACAAACAGGAAACTCGGCTCACAAAATCAGTTTATGTGCAGACGACATTTTGTTATATCAATGGAATACCTAAGCATCCTTACCGGCGATATTACATCTTATGTCGACATTTTCAACAAGTTCAGACTACTCAATAAATTGGTCTAAAACTACAGTCCTACCACTCAGTGGGGAAAACTGGAATGGTGTATCTCAGAATCTTCTCTTTACAAAAGTAACCGGTACTATTTGATACCTGGGTACTGATATCTTCACTGATCTGTCAGACCTGTTTGCTCTTAAATTTACTCCATTATGTAAATCCATTGACGAAGACAACTGCTGGTACAACTTACTCTTGTCATTAACTGACAGATTAGCAGCAGTAAAAATGTGTATACTACCAAAAATAAACTACATTTTCCCAATGAACCCAGTTCAACTGACAGCTGGGTGGTTCAATGCCCTGGACTCTATAACCAATAGTTTCTACTGGAAGCAAAAAAAATAAACTGACAACACTACAAAAATCCAAAGACTTTGGCAGTCAAGCTGCCCCAAACGTCAGACATCACTATCTGGCTACCCATCTTCAATTTATTACTAAATGGTTGCAGCCAGAGTAACAATTAGATCATGCCTGGCTGGAACTAGAAAAAACTGAGTGTCAGGAATGATCACTATCTGATCTTCTATTTCTCTCTGAATCAATAAAGAAACACGTTTGCTTTGAAATCCATTTATTGCAGTGACTCTGACAGGCTGGTGAAACTCAACAAACTCTCAGGTCACACCCTATCCTCAAATAACCTCGCTCCAATTTGGCACAACCCAGATTTCCAGGTTAAAAAAAAGAATCGTTACCAATCAAGTCTTGGAGGCACAAGTAGTCCCTCAGCTGGAATACATTGTCAAAAACAACTTATTTTTATCATTTCTAACATTAACCAAGAGGCATGAAATTGGTGGCCACAGCTAGCTGCAATAACTCCAACTGCAGCAGTCTCTAAAAGAAGAAGAAGAAGAAGAAAAAAACCCCAAAAAACTGTAGTGGCATCCCTTCTGGGTGTCAAGTAAGCCACTAATGAGCTGCAGGCACAGTAACTTCAGTCTGACGTGAATAACAGGAGATGTCATCCGGTTTAAAATCGCTTGCTAAACAAACGTTTAAATTACACCACATGGTAGAAAAACTACTATATGCTCCCGTGACGACCACAGCTTCCTGTCTGACTTAACCGCTGAACATGACGTCAGTCTCTATTACAGGGAGCGTCCTCACATTTGGCTCTTACATATCTGGCCCCTAATGGTTGAGCAGGAAGACTAAACATATACAAACTAACTCAAACAGTAAGAGCCGTCAAACTTAAACAATTATCAAACTCAACTCAAATGCAAAGAGTCCTCAGCCATCAATAGACTAGAATTAACTATTTTAAAGTCCAATTTTTCCTTCATATTTTTTCATCATGTAGTCCGTTTGCGTTCACACGGCTTCTTGCAACAAGCACAGTTTATTTACGGGTCTCTCCAGGGTGCCGGGTCTGGTCTGCAGCGTCACTCGGTGTACTATTCCACTAGAGTCAGGTATGGCTTGAGTTATTCTTCCCGTATTTTGTGGGGATAAACTGTCGACTACTAACACCATGTCTCCAGGCCTGAAGTTTCTTTTCAGTCTTGACCACTTCTGTCGCTCCTGGAGAAGAGGCAAGCATTCATGAATCCATCTGGTCCAGAATAAATCCGCAAAGTATTGGACTTGCCTCCACCGTCTCCTAGCATACTGATCACCCTTGCTGACGGCTCCTGGTGGCATATTGGGCTGTACCTTCATCAGTAGCAATCAGTTAACTGTTACTGTTCCTACAGCCCATGAGTGGCTTACTTGACATGCAGAAGGCATGCCACTACAATTTGTTTTTTTGCTTTTAGAGTCTGCTGCAGTGGGAGTCATTGCAGCAATAATGGTTGGCATGACCCTAGGAGCATACATTCTCTCAAGTCTTTCTTTTCCCCGGACCTGGAATATTTCTCACTCCCGTGTGGGCCATTTTGGCTGATATGCCGTGGCGAGCTACTTGGTCAATTAGAGGAGTGGCCATCATCTTTAAACTGGACACGGGTGCTGATGCTAGTGCTCTCCCTTAGAACAGGTCAGACAACTCTCAGGCAAAGTACGCGTGAGTCCCACCAACAGTGTTAAGAGCCTACGGTGGTAACCAGATTAAGCCAGCCGGTAGCACCTACCTGAAATGCAGTACTGAATGAACAGAGTCCCAGCTCCAGTTCTATGTCATTAAGCAGTCAGCATCTCCTCTTCTTGGACGAGCAGCATGTGAGGAGTTGCACTTGGTCAGACGTGTTGATGAAATCAAGGAGCGCTCACCTGCAACCGAAGAAGAGCTGGTGAGGCAGCATCCAGAGGCGCACGTTGGGGTCGTGAGAGGTTCTGTCTTCTTCGAGGACAGTCCACTGTGCTCCCTCTGCCATCCGCCCCAGACAAATGATTAATAATAATAATACAAAAAATAGCATTAAAATAAGAAACCAGGAACAAAAGGTTGAAACAAGGTAACAGGGCAGGTTGTTTAGGTCTAAATACACCCTAGCTAAACACAAGGTTTCATCGACCACCGCGGCATCTGCGTAGTCACAAACACCCCAATAAAGAAGGAAAAATAATAAATTCTCCTGTACACGACTTACTAAAAGTTAGGAAACGCTGGCCATCCTTATACTTATTGTTAATGATATTATCAGACTAGAGCAGGGGTGGGTAAGCTTATCCAGACAGGGCGGTGTGGGTGAAGGTTTTGTTCCAACCAAGCAGGTACACACCTGATCCCACTAACCCACCAGTAGAGGCTCTGCTGAGGAACCTGATTAGGAGACACCGGTGTATAGCTGCTTGGTTGGAACAAAAACCTTCACCCACACCGGCCCTGTCTGGATAAGACTGCCCATTTTTCGAAGAGAAATAATAATAAAATACAGTATTCAAATACAAACAGAAACACTGACTGGCTGACTGCCTAAGCTCCTCCCATCGGCCACAGTAGAACAACTTTATTTATTTATTTCTGATTTCTCCCACTTTAGTGGCCAATCGATCCCTATTTTGATTCAAACACCCACCCTCGTACTGCATGCGTTCGCCAACCGCATCTCTCCGGCCGGCAGTCTCGAAGGAGATGCCTCCCCACTTCCGTGACAAGGCGACTCCAGGCCGAACCGCGTGATTTTTTTCGTACCCGTTTTCCGGGAACTCTGCCTCTGATTGGCTAGTACTCGTTGAGAGAGCGTTCACCTGGATTCCGGGAAGACCCGCCCCTACTCTATCTCTGGCTGGCTAACCCCACCCTAACCCTAACCTTAACCAACCTAACCAACGGAGGCGACGAGTGCTAGCCAATCAGAGGCAGAGTTTCCGGAAAACGGGTACGGAAAAAATCACGCTGACGATACACTGATTTTACCCCACACACACCCAGAGGCGCATTCATGTGACGAACACAAGCCGACTCCGACCCCCTCCCGAAGACAGCGCTGCCAATTATTGCTGCTTCATCGCGTCCGACCATAGTAGGATCTGACGAGACCGAGGCGCGAGCCCCCAGTCCCCAGTGGGCAACTGCATCGACACAAAGCCGCTACACCACCGCGGACTATACAGCAGAACAACTTTAATTTGAAGCCGAATCCCTGCTCATTACAGTAACGAGCCAGTCAGCAGTTCATTGAGGAGAGCCCACTGTACATCTCATCATTACCCCTCACGGGTAAGGGACCAGAGACAATTAATCGATGCCGACACATCTTTCTGGCCAACTCAAGCGTCCTGACTAGGCTGGCTTCTGTGATCTCTGATTGCTTCATCCTTGCATTATTGGTGCCGACATGAATAACAGTGGTGCTGAAAGTAGTGGTGCTGTGTGCCCGGGTTCCCTGACTCTCCCTCCGTGATGCCAGCACCCTGAGATTAACCTCTATGTTGGAGACTCTGCTCCCGGGTAAACAGTGAACCAAGGCTGGCAAAGCTAATCTGATATTGTGGGTAATAGAGTCTCCTATCACTAGCGTGCATTGCTTTACTCTGTCGACAGAAGTGGGAGAAGCACGATGGCCGGTAGGGCTACCAACAGGGCTGGCGAGTGGTGAAAACCGGTTTGGAGTCGGGAGACTTTTATTTTGAAAGCTACCGGGATAGACTTCAGAGTGTCTTCCGAGTTCTATTGAATACAGACGTTCGCATTACTCTAAATAAGTCTTGCTGAGAGAATGCAGTTGGACAGAGATTTGACGCTAGAGAAAGCAGTCAACATAGCAAGGCAGTCGGAAGTGATAAAAAGACAGCAAACGAACCTCAGAGGGGAAACTAAAACCGAAATTGATGCAGTGACAACAAAGGATAGAAAACAAAAGCTGCCCACACCAAAAACAGGGTAAAAAGGAAAAGCATCAGCTGATCACCAGGCATGTTACAGATGTGGAAAATCCGCAGGCCATGGAAAATGGCAGTGCCCAGCCAGAGAAGTGACATGCCATCCATGTGGAAGGAAAGGGCACTACAGTAAAGTGTGCAAATCTAGCAAAGCAGTGCGTGCTGTAGAAACTAGTCAGAACTGCGATACATCCTTGTTCCTAGGCTCCGTAGACACACACGCAGGCACAGACCCATGGTATGCAGATCTGACCATCAGAAACCATCAAGTCAGGTTTAAAATAGATACAGCAGCTGACGTCTCCGTCATTCCAGCTCAGACATACTACACTATAGCAGAGACAGACACCCATTTGACTAAAAAAGACAGACCACTAGTCGGCCCAGGAGGTAAACCACTTCCTGTTTTAGGCAGGTACACTGAGTCATTAGGCAAAGGTGCTGATCCAGTAGGATGTGTATGTCATAAAATACTTATAAATGGCCTTGTTAAGCAGACCAGCTAGCGTTAAGCTTAACCTTGTGTCCAGGCTAGACAGTGTAGACAAAGCCGAGATGGAAGAGTCATATCCAAAACTGTGCCAGGTCATAGGAATGATGCAGCAGCCATACTATTAAGCTCAAGCCTGACGCTGTTCCTTTTTCCCTGGCAACACCGAGACGTGTCCCAATCCCTTTACTGGGGAAAGTGAAGGGGGAGCTTGAAAGAATGGAGTCGATGGGAGTCGTCCCAGAGTCGAAGAACCAACAGAATGGTGTTCTGGTATGGTCCCGGTGCCAACAAAAAATGGTTCTGTGTGCATTTGCGTGGACCCCGCCCGCCTCAATGAAGCAGTATGCAAAGAGAAATACATCCTGCCTTCAGTTGAGCAAACGCTTGGATCTCTCGCAGGAGTGCAAGTCTTCAGCAAACTAGACAAAATAGAGGGTTTTGGCAGATCCCATTATCCCCTGAGTCAGCACCATAAACAACATTCATAACTCCCTTTGGCCGTTTTTATTTCGGCTGCCGTTTGGCATCACGTCAGCCCCTGAACACTTTCAGCGGAGAATGTCCATGATCCTCGATGGGCTGCAGGGAGTAATATGTCATATGGATGACGTTCTCATCTGGGGAAAAGACCAACACCACCACGGCACCAGACCTCACACTGTACTTCACAAGCTCCAAGGAGCAGGCGTCAACACTGAACATGGAGAAGTGCGAGCTAGACAGGAGAGAAGTGAAGTTCCTGGGCCATATCCTGTCAGCTGATGGAGTGCAACCAGACCCAGACAAAATAAAGGCAGTCAGAGAGATGAAGGAGCCATCCAATACAGGCGAAGTCCGCAGCTTCCTAGGGATGGTCAACCAGCTGGGAAAATTCACCCCAGAGCTGGCAGGTCAAATCTAGAAGTTGTGCCATGTTTCATTTTAACTGAGCTATTTCCGTTAAAATTCAAGTTTTAATAGCCTTACAAAAAATAAATAAATAAATAGATAAATATGACCAAAGCCCAATTTTTCTAGGCCGTGAAGGAAGAAAAAGTAGATATAACCATGTTCAGAGATCAGGCCAGAGTAGTCTAGTATGGCCAAGACAAGTCTGATATTGTTAGAAGTATGTCTATTTCTCATAAAGCCCGATTATGTCTCATCGATAATTGCGTCTAGGATGCTTTAATTCTTTTTGCAAATATGAGAGTGATAATTCTAAAGGCATTGTTGAGCAGACATATAGATCTCCGCTTATCAATGAGAAGCACGTCTTTTTTAGGCTTGGGAATCAATGTAATCAGACCCTGAGTAAGACTAAGCAGAAGAGTGTTTTTATCTAGGCTTTCTGAGAAATCTTGTAGCAGAAATAGGAATAACTGGCTTGAAAAGATTTGTAAAATTCTGCAGATATGCCATCGGTGCCAGGGGATTTATTGTTCTTAAGTAGGTTAATGGAGTCAATAACCTCCTTTATGCAAAGCGGGGTGTTGTGCAGGAGGACCCAGACGACCACATGGGAGGCGGGGGACTCGTATTAACGTTTAATGAAAAGTAACAAAGTAAGGGAAAAATAATAGGGGAGACAGAAATGCGGGATGTGTATGGTGCTCAGGTAGTTTTATTAGTGGGGTGTGTGAATACACTATGTATAGTGACAGGCAGTAATGTGTCTAGCTATGTGTTAGTGTAAATTATCCCAAGTGTGTGTAATATGTGAATGGGGCGTTGGGTGTTGTGTAAGTGTGCGTGTACCGGCAAAAATACCAAGTCCGAAGGCAAAAGGGAATCCAGGAGTAGTCCGAGTTCAAAGCCAAAGTGGTAGTCCAAGGGTACTGGTTGGCAGGCGAGCCGGCTCTGCGCAACAGGTCAGAGGTATGCTATGGGAAGATCTGGCAATTAGTAGAGAGAAGACTACGTTCTTGTAGGGGTTGCAGATGGGGAACAGCTGAGATGATTGTAGATGGGGCACAGCTGAGGGAAAGCATGACCGGGGAAGTGCAGAGCCGTGCTGCTAGTAGATGGCATCAGAGGCGCCGTAGGGAGGTTCTGGGGACCTCAGGGTCTGAGTCCGGTGAAAGCGAATGTGAACGCGCCCCAGCTCTGGTGGTGAGGAGTGGATACTCAAGCGAAATCAAACACTCTGGAGGCCCAGAGGGAACAGAAAAGGTAGATTGCGGGGACTGTGAGGGTGAAACCGTAACAGGACCCCTCCCCCGACAGGAGCCCCCTGGCGACCGACCAGGTTTGTCAGGGTGAGCCCGGAGGAGACTGGGGTCCATGATGAGTCGGGGAGGCACCCAACTGCGCTCCTCCGGACCGTAGCCCTCCCAATCCACCAGATATTGGAAGCCACTACCACAGCGGCGCACGTCCATCAGCCACTTCACCGTCCATTGTGGGTGGCCGTCGACCAGTTGAGGAGGAGGTGGAGCAGGGACAGAAGGCATAAGAGGGCTAGAGGAGACTGGCTTGAACTTGGACACATGAAAATCTAGGTGAACTTTAAGAGAGGCAGGGAGGAAGAGACGAACAGCCGTGGGGTTCATGAGGCTGTCGACAACATAGGGGCCAGTGAAGCGGGGTGACAACTTCTTGGAGGTGTCCTGGAGCTGGAGAGGAAGGCCCGCTGTGGACAGATACACCTTCAGCCAAGGTTGGTGGGCAGGAGCTGGAGTGTGGCATCGGTTTGCCCCCCCCCCGACAGGTGCAGTCATTGGACCGGAGCAGGGCGGCCCGTGTGGTCTTCCAGACCCTTCGGTGCTGGCGGAGATGGGCGCGTACAGAGCGAACTGCCACTTCGACCTCCTGATTGGTGAACACTGGAGGCTGGTACCCGAGAGAGCACTCGAAGGGGGAGAGCCCGGTAGCGGCGCTGGGCATGGTGTTCAGGGCGTATTCAATTCAGGGCAGGTCGTTGCTGCAAGAGGAGGGGTTGCTTGGCCGCAACACAGTGGAGAGCCGTCTCCATGTTCTGGTTGGCTCGCTCAGCCTGCCCGTTAGTTTGAGGGTGGTAGCCAGAGGAGAGACTGACGGTGGCATCGATTCCCCACAGAAGGCTTGCCCGACCTGGGAGGTGAATTGGGGTCCACGGTCCGACACGATGTCACTGGGCAGGCCATGAAGCTGGCACACATGCTCTGTAAACAGCCTGGCAGTCTCAGCAGAAGTGGGGAGCTTGTTTAAAAGGGAAAATAGAAACACAAACACAGTGGTTTTTACTCGTATAGTCGGTAGAAAGAGAGAGTAGAGAACGCACGATGATTAAGTGATGCAGAAAACTACTCATGTTTCAGTCTCGGTCAGAAAGACGTTTTGTAAAAATAAAGCAAGTGGAAGTTTGGTTCTCTCAGGGAATGACCTTCTAATAGGCGGGTTGAGAGACGTCAGAGTTTTGATTATGACTTTTTCATGTCTTCACTCTTTTACCTGCAGGATCAATATGGCTTCAAATGAACGATAAAGCACGGAGGCTGATGTTACAAACAGCCTGCCTGCCTTCTGCAACCCCAACACGTCCACACGGGCTCCTCATTTCCTACCCTCATATACTAAAAGGGTTGGGGATCTTTGGTAAACCTGGTAGGTTGCAGTATCTTGACGCAGCGGTGGCGTTTTGACAGTGCCAGACCTGCAGCTTTATGAATGGGGGGGGGGGGGGGGGGCACATTCTCCGGTTTCACACGGCAGCACACACACACAGTCACTATTGTCTGTTTTGGAGGCTAGAACGAGAAGTGCATCCATCAACTACACCAGTCTACACTACACCACCAACAATGCTGCCAGGATGAAGCAAAGCTCCCAGTTCACAGCAAACGTGCGGAAGAACGACACGCTTCCGCCATGGCTACGTCATGAATGCGTCACGACTACGTCATGAATACGTCACGTGTGTGTCCGGTGACGTGTTGGCGGTAGATGTGGTGGTACAGATGAACAGTTGTGTTACTGTGGACTCCCGACACGCATGGCAGATTTCCCTCCCTCTGTTTTTTTTCTCTCTGAGCAACAAAAGCTAGAGTGCCTGAAACTAAATAACTAAATAAAACACGTCTTCTCCCCAAAAATACAGAAAATGAAAGGTAAACTGTTGAAGAAACAAAACAAGTGAACCTTCAATATGAAAAAAGTGACAGCATCTTGTGGATCCCTGGAAGCTGGCAGCTCTGTTATAAAGGCAAACGCCAGACTCGTTGTGGGTTCCCTAATTGGTGATGTACATCAGAATTGTATTGAGAAGTGTAACCGTCCTATGTGGACTGCGGGTCACTTGTTATGGCCCAAGCCTCCAGCAGAGCTGCCGTTTTGACGACGTGTGTGGCGTCCTGGTCAGCCATTGCACGCCGTAGGATCGCTGCAGGTGGAGAGCTCTGTAACTTTACACTCTCGGCGATGCTCAAGCCCATCTTCCCTGCAGCCACGACCACCAGCCCATTCTCGGGGATCCATTCCCATGCAAAGCAAACACAGACATGGAGTTGCTGCTGCATGCAGCTGTTTATGTACTGACATGCAAATGCAAAGGGAGAGCCACCTTCTCCTGTAGAGGCAGCGACTCTATTCATGATTCTATTCTTCTGGCCACTGAGGGAGGGACTGTGTGTGTGTGTGTATACAAGACTGTACAATAAGCGACAAGATGGGGGCCGGGGTTTAGTGAGAGGGTTAATGAGTTTCAGGGCCACTATCCAGGATGAAATAAGGAACATCCATGAGTACATCAGAAATCAGAAAGAGGGCCCCCCAGGATAAACTGCTGAGTGAGTTCCTCGGGCAGCAGAAGACAGAAAGTGCAGAGGAAGAGGAAGAGGCGGTATCATGGAACACCAAGCCCTGCCATGGGCTGTACCATCAACAGATAGAAGACGTGGCTGATATGGACTAATCCTGGAGGTGGCTAACCCAGTGAAAGTACACCAGCAGAGCTACAGCACCTCGCCCGGAAAAGGGAAACTGGGGCCCACTCCTGGAGCCAGACCTGGGAAGGAAGCTCGCTGGCAAGCGTCTGGTGGCCGGGCCTTGGCCCATGGGGCCCGGTCAGGCCCAGCCCGAAAAAACAACATGGAGCCACCACCCCGTGGACCCACCACATGCAGGGATGATCATTGGGGTAGGGTGCAATGCAGGTCAGGCAAGGACCGGGGCGTGTGGACTTCCAGCATGGCAGACTGGTCCTCAGGATGTGGAGCCTGAGGACCTGAGTTGATACAGGAGGTGGAGCGGTGCCAACTAGACATAGTTGGGCTCACCTCCACACATAGCACGGGCTCTGGTGCCAAATTCCCGGAGAGGGGCTGGACTCTTTACTTTTGGACAAGGTGAAAGGTGCTGGGCAGGTGTGGGGATATTCACAAGTCCCCGGTTGAGCACCGCCATGTTGGAGTTCTCCTCGGGGAATGAGAGGGTCACCTCTATATAACTGCGAGTCGCTGGGGGGAAGGTTCTGAATGTTGTGAGTGCTTACGCACTGAACAGCAGTTTGGAGTATCCGACCTTCTTGGAGTCTCTGGGTGGTGTCCTGGATAGGGCGACCACCTGGGGACTCTATAGTTTTGCTGGGGGACTTCAACGTTCACGTGGGCAATGATGGAGAAACCTGGAGGGGCGCGATTGGAAGGAACAGCCTCCCTGACCTGAACCCGAGTGGTGCCTTGTTATTGGACTTCTGTGCGAGTCATGGATTGGCCATAACAAACACCATGTTCGAAAATAAGGTAGTTCATAAGTGTACTTGGTACCAGAGTACCTTAGGCCGAAGATCGATGATAGACTTTGTGGTCGTATCATCAGATCTGCGGCTGAAAGTTTTTGACACTTGGGTGAAGAGAGGAGCAGAGCTGTCAACTGATCACCACCTGGAAACCGGAGCACCCAGAGGAAGCCCACACCGACACGGGGAGAACAGTGGGGCGGCACGGTGGTGCAGTGGTTAGTGTGGTCGCCTCGCAACAAGAAGGTACTGGGTTCGAGCCCCGGGTTAGTCCAATCTTGGGGGTCGTCCCGGGTCATCCTCTGTGTGGAGTTTGCATGTTATCCTCGTGTCTATATTATAATGTATTATAGAGAGAGAGAGAGAGAGAGAGAGAGAGAGAGAGAGAGAGAGAGAGAGAGAGAGAGAGAGAGAGAGAGAGAGAGAGAGAGAGAGAGAGAGAGAGAGAGAGAGCGAGAGCGACCGACCGACCGACCCTATGATGGCCTGGTGACCTGTCCAGGGTGTCTCCCTGCCAGCCTGCCGCCCAATGACTGCTGGGATAGGCTACAGCATCCCCACGACCCTGAGAGAGCAGGGTAAACAGTTTGGATAATGGATGGATGGAGAGAGAGAGAGAGAGAGAGAGAGAGAGAGAGAGAGAGAGAGAGAGAGAGAGAGAGAGAGAGAGAGAGAGAAAGAGAGAGAGAGAGAGAGAGAGAGAGAGATGCAAAGTGTGTATGTGTGTGTTCTCCTGGATCACCACCTTGCCGTGGTGGAGAACCTTGTGTGTACCAATGATCCCAAGCGCTAGGCTGCCCGGAGCTTGGCTCCTGGTAGGGTCACCCAAGGTGGACAGGTCAAGGGGGAGGTTCCAGACGAAGCGCGACCCAACAAAGACCTCCACGGTGGAACTGGTGGAAGATGTCTCCAGGTCACAACAGCAGCGAAGGTGGATGAAGGCTGCAACAGAGGGTGGTCCCCAATCGTCTTGGTTCTCCATGCCACTGGACTCTGGCCACCCCCTGCCAGGGACCATGTGGTGGCTGCAGGTGCATCAACCGCTCCACGTAAAAAGCTGTCATGCACAGATGTCCTCCCATTATGCAGCTCCAGCATCAGCCTCTACACCCACCTGAGGATCCAGAGGGACCCAGAGGGAGGACGGTCATACTCCACCCTGAGTGACTGCTGTGTGTGTGTTGTCAAGATTAGCAACCCATATCCAATCTGTTGTCTGTGCAAAGCAAGGTTTGTGTACAGGTGTACTTTATTTGTGTAGTCTAAGTGTTATGTGATCATTCATGTGTTTTTAGTCCTTTTTGCCATCGTGCATTCAGCATTTTCTGCTTTCTGCACCTCGAGTCAGCCACATCCACAGAACGCTGACAAGTTCAGGAGAGTGCACGAGAGTTAATGAATAAGGATCTGTGTGTCTTATCCGTGCGGGTTTATTCTGAAGACAAGACTGTGAAGACGTATGTACGTGTGTTTAGATGTAAACACACGCACATGCATCTTTAGGAAAGTAGGAATCAGCAGGGAAATAACTGGGGTAACATTCCGGATACATGTCTTCTGCTTGGTGTTTCCGTGTTTGTCAGACAGACAGCTGGGAACTGCAGAGGCCGCCGGGCCCGAGACTCATGGCAGCACCATTCGTCTGACACCCTGAAGGCAGTCTGATTGTATTGGCTCCAAACAGCAAACACCATGCAAATCAGTAAAACATGAACTCCCTTTTCCGGTCATGTTCAAACTTTTGTTCTGTTAACGTTTCTGTTAAACAACCCCTTTAACACCCACGTACACTGACGGTCACCATGGACACTATGACCACGCGGGGGAGTTTAGAATGATATCCAACAAATCTTTTTCACATTTAGAATACGACCTAAATCGTAAAAGTTAGTATACATTTTTAGAAATACCAAATGATCCCATCTTCATCTTTCATTCCATGTAATGTCCCGCACTCAGATGACCCTCACCGAAATTAAAGCCTTCGTCCCAAAACGGCCATCCGATGGCCTCACGGTCTCACCATCCCACTTCTGGCACTAATGTACTGAATTCAGGGGCCAGCCGGGAACCGCCGCCACAGCCGGGAGGCGAACCCGGTGCTAACCAGTCAATTAAAGGGTCTGACCCGTTAGCCAACAGGCTAGCGAGTCTGCTCAGCCGTGATCGTGACAATACTTTGAGCTGGTATTTGTGTACTTGAAATATTTAAAATACATTATTTAATGTCATTTTATTCTCAAGTAAGACACATTTCTATTCCCAGGTTTAAAGTGTAGAAAGAAAAAAAAACTACAACAATTAGCCTAATCACAGTTTTTGGCTAAATGCAAGTGAATCACGTGACATGTCCTGTCGGGTCCAGCAACGCACTCATTGTGAACTACCGTATTTCCTTTGTGTCCCTTATGACCAGCAGCTTGAGGAAAGAAGCTGCTTTTGGTGTTTGGTGCAAGTTTCCCCTAAGATAAAGGTACGTAATCAAAACGTGATCAGATGTTGCCTGCTAAGCAAGCTTTCTGAATGACTCTAAAACGCAGCAGAAGAAAAGATGCAAGATTCAAGGTTTAGTTTATTGTCATTTCATTATGTACCTGCGTACATAATAACAAAAACGAGATGCCATTTCTCACAGCCCACAGCAGTGCAACCAAAAAGAAAAGATATATATATATATAATTTCCCTAAAAAAATCCACTAAAAACATAAATACAGAGAGAGGGAACAAAACACAGTTAAGAACACAGCCCACAGAAAAGAGCAACTAGCAAATATATTGTGGCGAACGTAGAAGCAACGACAAAGGTAACTTTGCAGCCCCTTTATTGAACTCACACAGAAACGAGAACTGCAATTACACCACAACAAATAGTAATCACATAAACACATAAAACACTTACAAAACATTTAATAACAACTGACAATCTGCACGCAGTGCCTGATGGGTAAAACAGCACAATTGGCACAATTCTGACGTGGTAGCAACTTCGCTACATTACCCCCTCCAGTGTGTCGCCTGTCCTCAGCCGACAACAAAGTCCCTATAGCGAAGGGGAAGCCGTCTCCACCGCTGCGGGGTCACGGGTCCCTGTTCCCCACTGTCGGGCCGGTTGGTAGGGTCTTTGGGTGTAGGAGGGACTGTCCCGGGTGGGCTAAACTGATCTACAGGTTCTTCAGCCAAGGGGCGGTAAGGTGCCAAACGGTCCCGGTGCAGAACTACCACCCGCCCCCGGACACACAGTTTCACCCGGTACACAACATCCGAAAGCTGCTCCAACACCTCACAGGGCTGGCGAGCTTGGGGGAGACTCCTCTCTTCCGGGTTGGGTTGAAGACCCACACCTTTGCTCCCAGGGTGAAGGAGCGGCCCTGACAACGACTGTCATATGCCCGCTTTTGTTTTGCACCTGCCTGTTCCTGATGCTGCCGAGCAAACTCATGTGCCTCGGCCAGACGTTGTTGGAGGTCCCGCAGGTACTCGAAACTGGGTATCTTGGGAAGGTCAGTACCTGGAGGCGTGCCAAAGGCTAAGTCCATAGGGGTCTGCAGTTCTCTCCCGAACATGAACGCGGCCGGTGTACACCCAGTACTTTCTTGTACCACCGACCGGTACGCCCACAGGACCAGGGGTAGATGACAGTCCCAGTCTCGCTGGTGCCGTGAGGTGACAATAGCGAGTTGTGTGGTGAGCGTTCGATTGAACCTCTCCACCAGTCCGTCGCTCTGGGGGTGGAGGGGCGTTGTCCTGGTCTTCTTCACCCCCATGCGTTGACACACCTCAGCAAATACCTGTGCCTCGAAGTTCTGCCCCTGATCGCTGTGTATTTCTTCGGGCACACCGAACCGACAGAACATCTCACACCAGCCGCTCGGCTGTAGTGGCAGCACTTTGGTCTGGGACCACATACGCCTCAGGCCATTTGGTAAATTAGTCCATGGCCACAAGGACGTACCGGTTTCCGTTGTCTGTGGTGGGAAATGGGCCAAGAAAGTCCACACCGACCCGTTCCATGGGGGCCCCCACCTGATATTGTTGTAGAGGGGGCATGGGAGCGTCTGGTTGGTCCTTTCTTGGCAGTGCAGGCATCACAACAGTGCACAAAAAGTTCAGTGTCATGCCTGCATCCAGCCCAGTAGAACCGTTGGCGCAGTTTGTTCAGCGTCTTTGCCACCCCATAGTGACCTGCCCCCACCGAGCCGTGGGCTGCCCGTAGCACTCGTTGGCGCCAGTCGTTGGGCACCAGTAACTGCCACACACTTCTTTCCCGGCCCGGCGCTTGCCAGACCCGGTACAACAGTCTGGGAAAAGTAGGCTTTGGTCTCCACCGACATGGCAGAGACAGCTTGCCAGTGGGGGCGTCCCTTGGCGTCGACCCACTGTCCCACCCTGGCCAGGGTGGGATCAATATCCTGCGCTGTTTGCCACTCCTGCTTGTCCATTGCCATCAGCCACGCCTCCTCTGGCTCAACCTGCCGCGTGGTGGACACTTGGAGGATTGCTCTGTCTCGCTCCTCTTGGCGCTCACAATGTCTACAATCCTTGCAGGGATGACGGGAAAGGTCATCTGCATCGCTGTGCAGGCGCCCAGCTCGGTGCTGGGTCTCGAAGTCGTAGCTCTGCAGCTCCTCAATCCACCTAGCCACCTGGCCTTCGGGCTCCTTAAAGCTGAGCAGCCAGATCAGGGCCGCATGATCCGTCCGCAGGAGAAAGGCCTGGCAATAGACATAGGGGCGAAAACGATTGAACGCCGCGACCACCGCCAGGAGCTCGCGTCGTGTAATGCAGTAATTGCATTCAGGGCGGCTCAAGACACGACTGTAGTAAGCCACCACTCTCTCTTCCCCAGCAACTGCCTGAGACAGGACGGCCCCCAGCCCCACATTGCTGGCGTCTGTGTCCACGATGAAGCGGCACTTAGGATCAGGAAGGGCCAGGATGGGTGCAGTGATCAAGGCAGTGCGGAGCCGGGCAAAGGCGGCTGCACAGTTGTCGACCCAGTGGAACTCCCTTCCCTCCTCGGTGAGACGGTGTAGGGGACTGGCAATGGAGGCAAAGCTGCGGACAAAACGTCGGTAGTAGGAGACGAGCCCCGTGAAGCTGCGCACCTCGCTCACGTTTCGCGGCACTGGCCATTTCTTGACGCCTCCACCTTAGTAGGATCAGGGGCCACGCCCTCTGCCCCCACCACATGGCCCAAAAACTTGGTCTCACATCGAAGGAGGTTGCATTTCTTGGGGTGCAGGCGCAGGCCCGCCCCCCGAATGGCTTGGAAGACCTGACGGAGGTTCTCTAGGGCCAGCTCGAAGTCGGCGGCATGAACCAGAAGGTCATCAAGGTAAACCATGCACCGGTTGCGGGGAATGTGAGCCAGCACCCTCTCTGTTAGTCTCTCGGCGGGGGCATTGCAGAGACCAAAGGGCATCACATGAAACTGCCAGAGTCCCTGACCGATGGTGAAGGCCGTCTTGGGTCTGGCTTCTGGTGCCAGCTCCACCTGCCAGTAACCGCTCCGTAGGTCAAGTGAGCTGAACCACTGTGACCCTGCGATGTGGTCCAGAGCGTCGTCAATGCGGGGCAAGGGGTAGGAGTCCTTGCGAGTTGCATTGTTCAGCCGACGAAAGTCCACACAGAACCTCCAGGTGTCATCTTTCTTTTTGACCAGGATGGCAGGGGAGGCCCAAGGGCTATTGGATGGCTCTATCACCCCGGCCGCAGCCATCTCTAGAATCATCCGCTCTGCAGCTTCACGCTTGGCAAGCGCTAACCGGTAGGGTCGCAGTCTAATGGGTGGGGTTGTACCAGTGTCGATTGTGTGCTGCACCAGGTTGGTCTGGGTGCACTCCTCCTCGCGTGCAGCGAAAATCTCAGCGAACTGTTGGAGCAGGTCTTTCAGCTGTTGACTCTGCTGAGGGTCCGGCCCTTCACTGCTCCGCTGAAAGAGATCCTGGATGGCGACAACAGTGTCCGGCGAGGGTGTCTGAGGAATGGTAGCCTCAATGAGGGTCATCGTCATTGTTGGTGGGCCGGGCAGTGTCGTCATCCCCTCAGTTGGCAGTGGAGGTGGGGGCGGCGGCGGCGGCATGATGACAGGTGGAGTTGGCTGGATGTGGATACGTCCCATCTTCCTCTCTGGATGGCGCCGGAGGGCCAGGGTCTCTGTGCCAAGGTGAATGGCATTACTCGACACATCGACCAGAGCCCCCCAGCGAGTCAGCAAAGCTAGCCCGATGATGCAAGGGTCTTGTATTTCAGCCAGCCAAAACTCGTGGGTGGCTGCAACTTTCCCTGCCCGCACCTGCAGTGCTCTCTTCCCCAGCACGCTGGTTAGTTCCCCAGTCACAGTTCTGATTTTACAGGTGGTGGGCCTCCACTCTGTCTCTGGCAGCACCCCTGGACGCACAATGGAGATGGTGGACCCTGTGTCCACAAGGGCCCAGCAGCGGTGTCCACCAATGGAGCAACAAAGATAGAGACCGTGTGCGTGGCCCACTCTGCCGATCTGGGAAGAGTTCTTAATGGGGGATATGGTCGGTTGGCTGGGTAGCAGTCTCCCCGCGGTGCCACCCCATTCTAGTTTTCCGACTGGGGAGTGCTACGGCGTCACGGTGCAGGGGCAGGGCAGTCACGGGCCTTGTGCCCCGCTTCTCCACAGCGGTAGCATGGATCAAGAGGCGACCAAGGTCTGAAGGGTGGTTGGCGTCGTCCTGGTTGCTTTCGGCGTGGTGACGGACAAGCTGGCAGACGACCCCTCTTTCAACGTCTCCTTCATCTGCGGGGACCTCAGCCTGACGCACTCGGGGTCTTGGTTGGTTGTGTGGGGCCATCACAGCCTCCACCCTCTCTGCCTCTTCCAATGCAGTCTTGAAGGCTGTAGGTGCCGTGATGCGGAGGTGCTCCTTCAACCTCTCTGGGGTGAGCCCCTGGATGAAGGCACTCAGGGCTAACTCGTCACGAGCTGCTGGATCAAAGGTGGGGTAGCCACGATGTGCAAAGAAGTGCACGTCTGCTGCATAGGTTCCCAGGGTCTCGCCCTCTTGGCGGCGCCGGTGGGTCAGTCGGTCTCGCATGCTGTCAGTAGAGACCCATTGACCAAAGCGTCGGTCTAAAGCAGTGGCCAGTGTCTCGTAATCCTGCTGTTCTGACGGCATAAGGTCGAGCAATACCTGCAGCGCATTCCCTTCGAGCGCCAGGGCAACATGAGCAGCAGTGTCTTGGGTGCTCCACTGGTTGTGACTTGCTACCAGTTTCACTTGAGCTAGGTATGGCTCCAGGGCTGTGATGCCCGCATACCGTGGGAGCTTGAAGATGCTTGGGGATGGCAGCATCACATTAGCAGGGGGTGCTGGGGTTGTAGTGACGTTGGTCAGCGAAGTGGTGGTGGGGGGGGGGGGGGGACTGAAGAAACCAGCACACACCCGTCGCCTTCACTCGTCTGTATTAGGTATTGATTACACACAGTACAACCAAATTCATACCTTTTTATTTTTTCCGGGAGCAACACAGTCTCACTACCGCAGTTCCTACAACCAAGTCATTCTTCTACGTTTTTTCTAAAAAATGGAATTTATATTTTTAACCAGTATACAAAATGCAGTAACTTACATGAAATACATTTACCTTCTTCACGTGTATAGTTTAACTGACACATGAACTGACTTCTTATAGCGATGAAATTATGTTTTTAAGCACCTTATAGAAAGTCTCTCTGTGGCTAGCTTAAATCCAAACAATGGTGGAAAAGCCGGACGCTATCCACGAGCTTCCTGGGCGGGGGTCACTGGGGAAACGATTATGGGTAATACTTCCGGTGTTCGTCGGAAGCAGTATTACAGACCGGCGGCAGAGTTGGCTGAAGAAGTGTTAGCTATTGCTGTTCGTGTTTAAAAAAAAGACGATACAAGTTGTTAACCTGCATATAAAATGCCGTAACGGAGCTCGGGGACAACGTGTGCTGTTTGTGGGAGTTCGTACAACAGACAAAACTTAATGAGTAGCTTAAATGGGAGTGCTTCAATAGCAGTAGCTAGCGATACAATAGCAGTAGCTAGCGATACAATAGCAGTAGCTAGTGATAAAATAGCAGTAGCTAGCGATACAATAGCAGTAGCTAGCAATAAAATAGCAGTAGCTAGCGATACAATAGCAGTAGCTAGCGATAAAATAGCAGTAGCTAGCGATACAATAGCAGTAGCTAGCGATAAAATAGCAGTAGCTAGCGATACAATAGCAGTAGCTAGCGATAAAATAGCAGTAGCTAGCGATAAAATAGCAGTAGCTAGCAATAAAATAGCAGTAGCTAGCGATACAATAGCAATAGCTAGCGATACAATAGCAGTAGCTAGCGATACAATAGCAATAGCTAGCGATACAATAGCAGTAGCTAGTGATACAATAGCAGTAGCTAGTGATAAAATAGCAGTAGCTAGCGATACAATAGCAATAGCTAGCGATAAAATAGCAGTAGCTAGCGATGCAATAGCAATAGCTAGCGATACAATAGCAATAGCTAGCGATAAAATAGCAGTAGCTAGCGATACAATAGCAGTAGCTAGCGATAAAATAGCAGTAGCTAGCGATACAATAGCAGTAGCTAGCGATAAAATAGCAGTAGCTAGCGATACAATAGCAGTAGCCAGCGATAAAATAGCAGTAGCTAGCGATACAATAGGAGTAGCCAGCGATACAATAGCAATAGCTAGCGATACAATAGCAATAGCTAGCGATACAATAGCAGTAGCTAGCGATACAATAGCAGTAGCTAGCGATAAACTAGCAGTAGCTAGCGATAAAATAGCAGTAGCTAGCGATACAATAGCAGTAGCTAGCGATACAATAGCAATAGCTAGTGATACAACAGCAGTAGCTAGCGATACAATAGCAATAGCTAGCGATAAAATAGCGGTAGCTAGCGATAAAATAGCAGTAGCTAGCAATAAAATAGCAGTAGCTAGCGATAAAATAGCAATAGCTAGCGATACAATAGCAGTAGCTAGTGATACAATAGCAGTAGCTAGCGATACAATAGCAGTAGCTAGCGATAAAATAGCAGTAGCTAGCGATACAATAGCAGTAGCTAGCAATAAAATAGCAGTAGCTAGCGATACAATAGCAATAGCTAGCGATAAAATAGCAGTAGCTAGCGATAAAATAGCAGTAGCTAGCAATAAAATAGCAGTAGCTAGCGATACAATAGCAATAGCTAGCGATACAATAGCAGTAGCTAGTGATACAATAGCAGTAGCTAGCGATACAATAGCAGTAGCTAGCGATAAAATAGCAGTAGCTAGCGATACAATAGCAATAGCTAGCGATAAAATAGCAGTAGCTAGCGATAAAATAGCAGTAGCTAGCGATCAAATAGCAGTAGCTAGCGATACAATAGCAATAGCTAGCGATAAAATAGCAGTAGCTAGCGATGCAATAGCAGTAGCTAGCGATACAATAGCAATAGCTAGTGATACAATAGCAGTAGCTAGCGATAAAATAGCAGTAGCTAGCGATAAAATAGCAGTAGCTAGCGATACAACAGCAGCAGCTAGCGATAAAATACCAGTAGCTAGCGATACAATAGCAGTAGCTAGCGATAAAATAGCAGTAGCTAGCGATACAATAGCAGTAGCTAGCGATAAAATACCAGTAGCTAGCAATACAATAGCAGTAGCTAGCGATAAAATAGCAGTAGCTAGCGATACAATAGCAGTAGCTAGCGAAAAATAGCAGTAGCTAGCGATACAACAGCAGCAGCTAGCGATAAAATAGCAGTAGCTAGCGATAAAATAGCAGTAGCTAGCGATAAAATAGCAATAGCTAGCGATACAATAGCAGTAGCTAGCGATACAATAGCAATAGCTAGCGATACAACAGCAGTAGCTAGCGATAAAATAGCAGTAGCTAGCGATACAATAGCAATAGCTAGTGATACAATAGCAGTAGCTAGCGATAAAATAGCAGTAGCTAGCGATAAAATAGCAATAGCTAGCGATACAATAGCAGTAGCTAGCGATACAATAGCAATAGCTAGCGATACAACAGCAGTAGCTAGCGATAAAATAGCAGTAGCTAGCGATACAATAGCAATAGCTAGTGATACAATAGCAGTAGCTAGCGATACAATAGCAATAGCTAGTGATACAACAGCAGTAGCTAGCGATACAATAGCAATAGCTAGTGATACAACAGCAGTAGCTAGCGATACAATAGCAATAGCTAGTGATACAATAGCAGTAGCTAGCGATAAAATAGCAATAGCTAGTGATACAATAGCAATAGCTAGTGATACAATAGCAGTAGCTAGCGATAAAATAGCAGTAGCTAGCGATACAATAGCAGTAGCTAGCGATAAAATAGCAGTAGCTAGCGATACAATAGCAGTAGCTAGCGATAAAATAGCAGTAGCTAGCGATACAATAGCAGTAGCCAGCGATAAAATAGCAGTAGCTAGCGATACAATAGGAGTAGCCAGCGATACAATAGCAATAGCTAGCGATACAATAGCAATAGCTAGCGATACAATAGCAGTAGCTAGCGATACAATAGCAGTAGCTAGCGATAAACTAGCAGTAGCTAGCGATAAAATAGCAGTAGCTAGCGATACAATAGCAGTAGCTAGCGATACAATAGCAATAGCTAGTGATACAACAGCAGTAGCTAGCGATACAATAGCAATAGCTAGCGATAAAATAGCGGTAGCTAGCGATAAAATAGCAGTAGCTAGCGATAAAATAGCAGTAGCTAGCGATAAAATAGCAATAGCTAGCGATACAATAGCAGTAGCTAGTGATACAATAGCAGTAGCTAGCGATACAATAGCAGTAGCTAGCGATAAAATAGCAGTAGCTAGCGATACAATAGCAGTAGCTAGCAATAAAATAGCAGTAGCTAGCGATACAATAGCAATAGCTAGCGATAAAATAGCAGTAGCTAGCGATAAAATAGCAGTAGCTAGCAATAAAATAGCAGTAGCTAGCGATACAATAGCAATAGCTAGCGATACAATAGCAGTAGCTAGTGATACAATAGCAGTAGCTAGCGATACAATAGCAGTAGCTAGCGATAAAATAGCAGTAGCTAGCGATACAATAGCAATAGCTAGCGATAAAATAGCAGTAGCTAGCGATAAAATAGCAGTAGCTAGCGATCAAATAGCAGTAGCTAGCGATACAATAGCAATAGCTAGCGATAAAATAGCAGTAGCTAGCGATGCAATAGCAATAGCTAGCGATACAATAGCAATAGCTAGTGATACAATAGCAGTAGCTAGCGATAAAATAGCAGTAGCTAGCGATAAAATAGCAGTAGCTAGCGATACAACAGCAGCAGCTAGCGATAAAATACCAGTAGCTAGCGATACAATAGCAGTAGCTAGTGATAAAATAGCAGTAGCTAGCGATACAATAGCAGTAGCTAGCGATAAAATACCAGTAGCTAGCAATACAATAGCAGTAGCTAGCGATAAAATAGCAGTAGCTAGCGATACAATAGCAGTAGCTAGCGAAAAATAGCAGTAGCTAGCGATACAATAGCAGTAGCCAGCGATAAAATAGCAGTAGCTAGCGATACAATAGCAGTAGCCAGCGATACAATAGCAATAGCTAGCGATACAATAGAAATAGCTAGCGATACAATAGCAGTAGCTAGTGATACAATAGCAGTAGCTAGCGATAAAATAGCAGTAGCTAGCGATAAAATAGCAGTAGCTAGCGATAAAATAGCAATAGCTAGCGATACAATAGCAGTAGCTAGCGATACAATAGCAATAGCTAGCGATACAACAGCAGTAGCTAGCGATAAAATAGCAGTAGCTAGCGATACAATAGCAATAGCTAGTGATACAACAGCAGTAGCTAGCAATACAATAGCAATAGCTAGCGATACAATAGCAGTAGCTAGCGATACAATAGCAATAGCTAGCGATACAACAGCAGTAGCTAGCGATAAAATAGCAGTAGCTAGCGATACAATAGCAATAGCTAGTGATACAATAGCAATAGCTAGTGATACAATAGCAGTAGCTAGCGATAAAATAGCAGTAGCTTACACTGTGACTGAGTTAGCCCGAAACTCTTAACAAAGTAACAAAATGAAAGTACAAAGGTCGCCTCTGGCTCTCACAGTGAACACTTATCAACATGTGTGGCTAAGTGCGGGGTGCTTTGTGTGCGGTGATTACCTTCGACAGGGGAAGCGGTGGGGGGGGGGGACTGGGGAAACCAGCGCACATCTCCCGCCTTCCCTCGCCGGGACTGAGTGACGGAGAGCAGCGCCGACTCTCCCCAGCGCAGCCCCGAGGCATCGCCAATCGATCGACGCACAATTAACCCAGACAAGAACCTGCATTACCTGTTTGTACTAATTACACTAACCTTATTCCAGTAACCTTAGCAACATAATAACAATGACAGCAAACGTTATGAACATGGAATACGAGGAGAGCTACTGCACCTCTGGAAGGAATGAAATTGTTATCTGAAAAAAATAATTATTTCTACATTCTTATCTGCTGCACTTTAATGGGGCTGCTGTCACACGGCAAACCACAGTCCACTGGTTTCAGTCAGGGGGTGAAATAATGAATTGTGTGTGTGGGGGAGTGGGGGGGAGGGGGCACAAAGATCCTCGCCCACAAACGTTTTTTTTTTTGTTCCCCTTTTTCTCCCCAGTTGTACTCGGCCAATTACCCCACTCCACATCCGGCTCCCCACCTGCACACACGGCCAATTGTGTCTGTAGGGACGCCCGACCATGCCGGAGGTCCCACGGGGATTCAATCCGCCGACCCCCGTGTTGGTCGGCAACGAATAGACCGCTACGCCACCCGGGTGCCGCCTCCTAACCAAGATGCTACCTGCAGAAGCACCAGGTGACTGTAAGTGGTGGACTGTAACACTGAGGGCTGGACTGTAACACTGAGTGGTGGACTGTAACACTGAGGGGTGGACTGTAACACTGAGGGGTGGACTGTAACACTGAGGGCTGGACTGTAACACTGAGTGGTGGACTGTAACACTGAGGGCTGGACTGTAACACTGAGTGGTGGACTGTAACACTGAGTGGTGGACTGTAACACTGAGTGGTGGACTGTAACACTGAGGGCTGGACTGTAACACTGAGTGGTGGACTGTAACACTGAGGGGTTGACTGTAACACTGAGGGCTGGACTGTAACACTGAGGGGTGGACTGTAACACTGAGTGGTGGACTGTAACACTGAGGGCTGGACTGTAACACTGAGTGGTGGACTGTAACACTGAGGGGTGGACTGTAACACTGAGGGCTGGACTGTAACACTGAGGGCTGGACTGTAACACTGAGGGGTGGACTGTAACACTGAGGGCTGGACTGTAACACTGAGGGGTGGACTGTAACACTGAGTGGTGGACTGTAACACTGAGGGCTGGACTGTAACACTGAGTGGTGGACTGTAACACTGAGGGCTGGACTGTAACACTGAGTGGTGGACTGTAACACTGAGGGGTGGACTGTAACACTGAGGGCTGGACTGTAACACTGAGGGCTGGACTGTAACACTGAGTGGTGGACTGTAACACTGAGGGCTGGACTGTAACACTGAGTGGTGGACTGTAACACTGAGGGCTGGACTGTAACACTGAGTGGTGGTCTGTAACACTGAGGGGTGGACTGTAACACTAAGTGGTGGACTGTAACACTGAGTGGTGGACTGTAACACTGAGGGCTGGACTGTAACACTGAGGGCTGAACTGTAACACTGAGTGGTGGACTGTAACACTGAGGGGTGGACTGTAACACTGAGTGGTGGACTGTAACACTGAGTGGTGGACTGTAACACTGAGGGCTGGACTGTAACACTGAGTGGTGGACTGTAACACTGAGGGCTGGACTGTAACACTGAGTGGTGGTCTGTAACACTGAGGGGGTGGACTGTAACACTGAGTGGTGGACTGTAACACTGAGGGGTGGACTGTAACACTGAGTGGTGGACTGTAACACTGAGTGGTGGACTGTAACACTGAGGGGTGGACTGTAACACTGAGTGGTGGACTGTAACACTGAGTGGTGGACTGTAACACTGAGGGCTGGACTGTAACACTGAGGGGTGGACTGTAACACTGAGTGGTGGACTGTAACACTGAGTGGTGGACTGTAACACTGAGGGCTGGACTGTAACACTGAGGGGTGGACTGTAACACTGAGGGCTGGACTGTAACACTGAGTGGTGGACTGTAACACTGAGGGCTGGACTGTAACACTGAGGGCTGGACTGTAACACTGAGTGGTGGACTGTAACACTGAGGGCTGGACTGTAACACTGAGTGGTGGACTGTAACACTGAGTGGTGGACTGTAACACTGAGGGCTGGACTGTAACACTGAGTGGTGGACTGTAACACTGAGTGGTGGACTGTAACACTGAGGGCTGGACTGTAACACTGAGTGGTGGACTGTAACACTGAGTGGTGGACTGTAACACTGAGTGGTGGACTGTAACACTGAGTGGTGGACTGTAACACTGAGGGCTGGACTGTAACACTGAGGGCTGGACTGTAACACTGAGTGGTGGACTGTAACACTGAGTGGTGGACTGTAACACTGAGTGGTGGACTGTAACACTGAGTGGTGGACTGTAACACTGAGGGCTGGACTGTAACACCAGGAAGTCGGGGTTAAGTCAGGAGAGCAGCAGGAGATGTCCACCGCATGTCACAGGTACATGCATTACAGACAGGACGCGACGTCTGGAGTGCTGCTGAGCAATCAGCAGACCTCCTTCCGGTGAGTCGTGTTGTCAGGGGAGTCTGACTGAAACAATCAGCAGACCTCCTTCCGGTGAGTCGTGTTGTCAGGGGAGTCTGACTGAAGACAATCAGCAGACCTCCTTCTGGTGACAGTCGTGTTGTCAGGGGAGTCTGACTGAAACAATCAGCAGACCTCCTTCTGGTGAGTCGTGTTGTCAGGGGAGTCTGACTGAAGACCATCAGCAGACCTCCTTCTGGTGACAGTCGTGTTGTCAGAGGAGTCTGACTGAAGACCATCAGCAGACCTCCTTCCGGTGAGTCGTGTTGTTAGAGGAGTCTGACTGAAACAATCAGCAGACCTCCTTCCGGTGAGTCGTGTTGTCAGGGGAGTCTGACTGAAGACAATCAGCAGACCTCCTTCCGGTGAGTCGTGTTGTTAGAGGAGTCTGACTGAAACAATCAGCAGACCTCCTTCCGGTGAGTCGTGCTGTCAGAGGAGTCTGACTGAAACAATCAGCAGACCTCCTTCTGGTGAGTCGTGTTGTCAGGGGAGTCTGACTGAAGACCATCAGCAGACCTCCTTCTGGTGACAGTCGTGTTGTCAGAGGAGTCTGACTGAAACAATCAGCAGACCTCCTTCTGGTGACAGTCGTGTTGTCAGAGGAGTCTGACTGAAGACCATCAGCAGACCTTCTTCTGGTGACAGTCGTGTTGTCAGGGGAGTCTGACTGAAACAATCAGCAGACCTCCTTCCGGTGAGTCGTGTTGTCAGAGGAGTCTGACTGAAGACCATCAGCAGACCTCCTTCTGGTGACAGTCGTGTTGTCAGAGGAGTCTGACTGAAGACCATCAGCAGACCTCCTTCTGGTGACAGTCGTGTTGTCAGGGGAGTCTGACTGAAGACCATCAGCAGACCTCCTTCTGGTGAGTCGTGTTGTCAGAGGAGTCTGACTGAAGACCATCAGCAGACCTCCTTCTGGTGAGTCGTGTTGTCAGAGGAGTCTGACTGAAGACCATCAGCAAACCTCCTTCCGGTGACAGTCGTGTTGTCAGAGGAGTCTGACTGAAGACCATCAGCAGACCTCCTTCTGGTGACAGTCGTGTTGTCAGAGGAGTCTGACTGAAGACCATCAGCAGACCTCCTTCTGGTGACAGTCGTGTTGTCAGAGGAGTCTGACTGAAGACCATCAGCAGACCTCCTTCTGGTGACAGTCGTGTTGTCAGAGGAGTCTGACTGAAGACCATCAGCAGACCTCCTTCTGGTGAGTCATGTTGTCAGAGGAGTCTGACTGAAGACCATCAGCAGACGTCCTTCTGGTGACAGTCGTGTTGTCAGAGGAGTCTGACTGAAGACCATCAGCAAACCTCCTTCTGGTGAGTCGTGTTGTCAGAGGAGTCTGACTGAAGACCATCAGCAGACCTCCTTCTGGTGACAGTCGTGTTGTCAGAGGAGTCTGACTGAAACAATCAGCAGACCTCCTTCCGGTGAGTCGTGTTGTCAGAGGAGTCTGACTGAAGACCATCAGCAGACCTCCTTCCGGTGACAGTCGTGTTGTCAGAGGAGTCTGACTGAAGACAATAGAAGCAAGGTAATGAACAGATGGTCTTTCCTCCAGAAAACATCTGGAGTCTGTTGCAGAGCTCCTCGGCTGAACTGCGACTCAGTACGCCCTCAGAACGGTGAAGCCACGGCCTGCTGTCAGGTGCACAACACTGACTCGGGGGTGGGGCTTAATTATCTGGCAGGGAGGATGACCTTCACTACCGACCCTCCTCATGACTTTTCTGGGGAAAGGAAAGTAGTCGATGCTCTTCTGCAGACTGGACCAGCAAGGCTTGTTCTCCTCAATACCCAAGATTTAACCTCTGGAGAGACACACACACACACACACACACACACACACACACGGACGGACGGCAGTGTCAACCATGCAAGGTAACGAGCAGCTCATCGGGAGCAGGTAGGGGTTAGGTGTCTTGCTCAGGGGCACCTCCACACTTTTACCAGGAAGAGCCGAGAATCGAACCGGCAACCCTCCAGTTAACATGCCACCTACTCTACCTCCTGACACCCCGTTAGGACTCATCATCACACCATTGCAAATTCACTCATACCTGTTCTGAACTGCTGTTGTCGAAGGTGGGGCGAGAAGCTGTCTGTCATAGAAAGGGGTGGGGCTAGAAACATAGAAAGGGTGGGACTATAAACATAGAAAGGGTGGGACTATAAACATAGAAAGGGGTGGGGCAATAAACAGAAAGAGGGGGGGCTATAAACATAGAAAGGGGTGGGGCTAGAAACATAGAAAGGGTGGGACTATAAACATAGAAAGGGGTGGGCCAATAAACAGAAAGAGGTGGGGCAATAAACATAGAAAGGAGTGGGGCTATAAACATAGAAAATGGTGGGTGGGGCTATAAATATAGAAAGGGGTGGGACAATAAGCGTAAAGGGGCGGGGTCATAAACAGAAAGGGGTGTGGCTATAGATATAGAAAGGGGTGGGTCCATAAACATAGAAAGGGGTGGGACTATAAACATAGAAAGAGTGGGGCTATAATATGAAGGGGTGGGGTTATAACAGAAATGGGTGGGGCTATAAATATAAAGGGGTGGGGCTATACCAAAAGGGGGTTGGGCTATAAACAGAAAGGGGTGGGGCTATACCAGAAAGGGGTTGGGCTATAAACAGAAAGGGTTTGGGCTATAAACAGAAAGGGGTGGAGCTATAACCTAAAGGAGTGTAGCTGTAAATATAAAGGGGTGGGGTTATAACAGAAAGGGGTGGGGCTATAAACAGAAAGGGGGTGGGGCTATACCAGAAAGGGTTTGGGCTATAAACAGAAAGGGGGTGGGGCTATACCAGAAAGGGTTTGGGCTATAAACAGAAAGGGGTTGGGCTATAAACAGAAAGGGGTGGGGCTATAAACAGAAAGGGGGTGGGGCTATACCAGAAAGGGTTTGGGCTATAAACAGAAAGGGGTTGGGCTATACCAGAAAGGGGTTGGGCTATAAACAGAAAGGGGGTGGGGCTATAAACAGAAAGGATGGGACTATAAACAGAAAGGGGTGGGGCTATACACGAAAGGGGTGGGGTTATAAACAGAAAGGGGGTGGGGCTATAAACAAGAAGTCTGTCTTTGTGACGTGGCGAATGAAACAAATGAGTTTACTGATTGCTTGGAGGTGCAAGGTGCTGGCCATGAGCAGCCGAGACGGTGATGGAAGTAGTTCTGTGACAAATGAACGGAACAGAATCTGCAGACCACTTTCAAACCCCGCCCCTTTCCACACCTGTGCATTCCCGACCAATCACAGCAGGAAGTGGGCGTGGACTTCAGAAAGCGGCGAAACATTTCAGGCTCGTGTCGTCCCAACGCAGTCCCTCTCGTTTACCCCACGCGCCCAGCGGCGCGTCGTCTGAAGTGTGCAGCACGACGCCTGTGTCCTTCATCATCCTCACAGCGCCACATAAATCTTCATCATCCTCGCAGCGCCACATAAATCTTCATCATCCTCACAGCTCCACATAAATCTTCATCATCCTCACAGCTCCACATAAATCACGATCCTGACAACACAAACATAGTTCAACAAAATCTTCATCACCCTCATAGTTCAACATAGATCTTCATCATCCTCACCGCTCTGACGATCTGACGCGCAGCGGCGATTATAAAACGCATAGCTGAAATCCAGCCATCTGATTGGCTGGATTTCAGTATCACGCCGCGTGTGTGGGGGGGGGGGCGGTACGTTAGCCTGGTAATTGATGATAACGGATGATGAAATCAATCTGTGATAAAGACGAAGACATATAAAATAAACAAGTAGGTTGCATAGCAACCGCCGTGCAGCGTGCGCAGAGCAGCCAGGAGGTCCTGCTGCTCTGCGTTATGAACATGTATGGCCGTGCGTGGTGACGGTTCTGTGAAGCGGTTCTGCAGGCCGTGATGTATGGGCCGGCGGCCCTCTTAGCCGAGATATAATCAGAACACACCGGGCCTGTCACGGACCATTGCCTGGACGTGGAGGATCCGAGCAGGCAGGTGAAGAACAGCTCGGAGGTCTCCTTCAACATTAATGAGAAGGAAGACGGAGCCTGTCGTCTGTGATGAGCCGCTGGTCTCATCTCCGTGATTACACCACCACACGCACACACACACACACACACACACACACACACGCACACACACACACACACACACACACACACACACACACACACACACTCACACACACACACACACACACACACACACACACACACACACACACACACACACACACACACACACAGACACACACACACACACACACACACACACACACACACACTCACACACACACACACACACACACACACACACACACACACACACACACACTCACACACACACACACACACACACACACACACACACACACCAGAGGGGACGGCACGTTAGGGCTTCAAGATGAATAGTAATACAGGCCACATAAGGGTTTATTAACTTTAGGATAATTGTGCCCTGTGGGAGCTGGGGAGCACTGGGAGACCCTCTGTTTCAGGCCCCTTGTTCCGGTCCTTCCCCCCCCAACCCTTCAGAGGTACTCTGGGGTGTGCCGGCTGACCAGACGGCAGTGTGGAAAGTGGACGTTTGTGTACAACTTGTGCTGCTCTTGTATCTCTATTTTCGGGGGGGGGGGGAAATGCACCTTATTACACTTGTAGCGAATTCAGGGGCAGCCGGGAACCGCCACAGCCGGGACGTGAACCCAGATGTCCCGTACCACGGGCACTACTTTAACCAGTCCACCGCAGGGTCCGACCCGTTAGCCCAGGGCTAGCTAGTCTAGTCACTGGCACACACTGCTTGGCACTGGTGCGTGTAGGTGCTGCAACATGTTCCCTCTGCATGCAGGAGGTCTGACCTCAACATGGAGGAAGCTGAACATCTTGACCATCTGAACATCTTGGCCCTGCCTGTAGACTGCACCATGGCCTGTAGACTGCACCACGGCCTGCAGACTGCACCACGGCCTGCAGACTGCACCGCGGCCTGTAGACTGCACCATGGCCTGCAGACTGCACCACGGCCTGTAGACTGCACCACGGCCTGCAGACTGCACCATGGCCTGTAGACTGCACCACGGCCTGCAGACTGCACCATGGCCTGCAGACTGCACCACGGCCTGCAGACTGCACCACGGCCTGTAGACTGCACCACGGCCTGAAGACTGCACCACGGCCTGTAGACTGCACCACGGCCTGTAGACTGCACCATGGCCTGCAGACTGCACCATGGCCTGCAGACTGCACCACGGCCTGTAGACTGCACCATGGCCTGCAGACTGCACCACGGCCTGCAGACTGCACCACGGCCTGCAGACTGCACCACGGCCTGTAGACTGCACCACGGCCTGCAGACTGCACCACGGCCTGCAGACTGCACCACGGCCTGCAGACTGCACCACGGCCTGTAGACTGCACCACGGCCTGTAGACTGCACCACGGCCTGCAGACTGCACCACGGCCTGCAGACTGCACCACGGCCAGCAGACTGCACCACGGCCTGCAGACTGCACCACGGCCTGAAGACTGCACCATGGCCTGTAGACTGCACCATGGCCTGTAGACTGCACCACGGCCTGCAGACTGCACCATGGCCTGCAGACTGCACCACGGCCTGCAGACTGCACCATGGCCTGTAGACTGCACCACGGCCTGCAGACTGCACCATGGCCTGCAGACTGCACCACGGCCTGCAGACTGCACCACGGCCTGCAGACTGCACCACGGCCTGTAGACTGCACCATGGCCTGCAGACTGCACCACGGCCTGCAGACTGCACCACGGCCTGTAGACTGCACCACGGCCTGCAGACTGCACCACGGCCTGCAGACTGCACCACGGCCTGTAGACTGCACCACGGCCTGTAGACTGCACCACGGCCTGCAGACTGCACCACGGCCTGCAGACTGCACCACGGCCTGCAGACTGCACCATGGCCTGTAGACTGCACCACGGCCTGCAGACTGCACCACGGCCTGCAGACTGCACCACGGCCTGCAGACTGCACCATGGCCTGTAGACTGCACCACGGCCTGCAGACTGCACCATGGCCTGCAGACTGCACCACGGCCTGCAGACTGCACCACGGCCTGCAGACTGCACCACGGCCTGTAGACTGCACCATGGCCTGCAGACTGCACCACGGCCTGCAGACTGCACCACGGCCTGTAGACTGCACCACGGCCTGCAGACTGCACCACGGCCTGCAGACTGCACCACGGCCTGTAGACTGCACCACGGCCTGTAGACTGCACCACGGCCTGCAGACTGCACCACGGCCTGCAGACTGCACCACGGCCAGCAGACTGCACCACGGCCTGCAGACTGCACCACGGCCTGAAGACTGCACCATGGCCTGTAGACTGCACCATGGCCTGTAGACTGCACCACGGCCTGCAGACTGCACCATGGCCTGCAGACTGCACCACGGCCTGCAGACTGCACCATGGCCTGCAGACTGCACCACGGCCTGTAGACTGCACCATGGCCTGCAGACTGCACCATGGCCTGCAGACTGCACCACGGCCTGCAGACTGCACCACGGCCTGTAGACTGCACCACGGCCTGCAGACTGCACCACGGCCTGCAGACTGCACCACGGCCTGCAGACTGCACCACGGCCTGTAGACTGCACCACGGCCTGTAGACTGCACCACGGCCTGCAGACTGCACCACGGCCTGCAGACTGCACCACGGCCAGCAGACTGCACCACGGCCTGCAGACTGCACCACGGCCTGAAGACTGCACCATGGCCTGTAGACTGCACCACGGCCTGCAGACTGCACCATGGCCTGCAGACTGCACCACGGCCTGCAGACTGCACCACGGCCTGCAGACTGCACCATGGCCTGCAGACTGCACCATGGCCTGTAGACTGCACCATGGCCTGTAGACTGCACCACGGCCTGCAGACTGCACCATGGCCTGCAGACTGCACCACGGCCTGCAGACTGCACCACGGCCTGCAGACTGCACCACGGCCTGTAGACTGCACCACGGCCTGCAGACTGCACCACGGCCTGTAGACTGCACCACGGCCTGTAGACTGCACCACGGCCTGCAGACTGCACCACGGCCTGCAGACTGCACCACGGCCAGCAGACTGCACCACGGCCTGCAGACTGCACCACGGCCTGAAGACTGCACCACGGCCTGTAGACTGCACCATGGCCTGTAGACTGCACCACGGCCTGCAGACTGCACCATGGCCTGCAGACTGCACCACGGCCTGCAGACTGCACCATGGCCTGCAGACTGCACCACGGCCTGCAGACTGCACCACGGCCAGCAGACTGCACCACGGCCTGCAGACTGCACCACGGCCTGCAGACTGCACCACGGCCTGCAGACTGCACCATGGCCTGTAGACTGCACCACGGCCTGCAGACTGCACCATGGCCTGCAGACTGCACCACAGCCTGTAGACTGCACCACGGCCTGCAGACTGCACCATGGCCTGTAGACTGCACCACGGCCTGCAGACTGCACCACGGCCTGCAGACTGCACCATGGCCTGTAGACTGCACCACGGCCTGCAGACTGCACCACGGCCTGTAGACTGCACCACGGCCTGCAGACTGCACCATGGCCTGTAGACTGCACCATGGCCTGCAAACTGCACCATGGCCTGTAGACTGCACCGCGGCCTGTAGACTGCACCATGGCCTGCAGACTGCACCAGGGCCTGTAGACTGCACCACGGCCTGTAGACTGCACCACGGCCTGCAGACTGCACCAGGGCCTGTAGACTGCACCACGGCCTGTAGACTGCACCACGGCCTGCAGACTGCACCAGGGCCTGTAGACTGCACTACGGCCTGTAGACTGCACCATGGCCTGTAGACTGCACCACGGCCTGCAGACTGCACCAGGGCCTGCAGACTGCACCACGGCCTGTAGACTGCACCACGGCCTGTAGACTGCACCGTGGAGTCAAGAGCAAGATGGTGCACAAATACAAAGGTGGTGTTTATTTCATGGTGAAGGTCACCGTTAGTAACCCCATCCCTCTGGTCACGACCAGCATCTCCCCGAGTACCCCTTAGCTACCAGACAGAAGGTCAGAGGGAGGAACAGGGAGGAAGAGGGAGGAACAGCGGTGGCGGACCGGGTGCCATGGGGAGTCATGTGTATGCAGGTTTTCCTCTTTGGTTGGAGGGTTGCTAATCGATGAAATCAGCTGGCGTGGAGTCCGGCTGGAAGGCAAACCTGCATGCACCTGGCTCTCCATGGCACATGGTCCGCCCCCCTGGTCTGGAAGCGTCTTCATCAGTGTACTGCTGCTGCTGACACACGCCTGTGTGGTGTCGTGTCTCCGGGCTCAGACCGGCGGCTGTGATGCAGCGTCGTGACGTCCCCCTGAGCTGATCCTGCACATCCACACCTGGGACCTCTGAGGACTCCTGCCCTGCCGCTGGGACCTCTGAGGACTCCTGCCCTGCCGCTGGGACCTCTGAGGACTCCCGCCCTGCCGCTGGGACCTCTGAGGACTCCCGCCCTGCCGCTGGGACCTCTGAGGACTCCCGCCCTGCCGCTGGGACCTCTGAGGACTCCCGCCCTGCCGCTGGGACCTCTGAGGACTCCCGCCCTGCCGCTGGGACCTCTGAGGACTCCCGCCCTGCCGCTGGGACCTCTGAGGACTCCCGCCCTGCCGCTGGGACCTCTGAGGACTCCCGCCCTGCCGCTGGGACCTCTGAGGACTCCCGCCCTGCCGCTGGGACCTCTGAGGACTCCCGCCCTGCCGCTGGGACCTCTGAGGACTCCCGCCCTGCCGCTGGGACCTCTGAGGACTCCCGCCCTGCCGCTGGGACCCTCTGAGGACTCCCGCCCTGCCGCTGGGACCTCTGAGGACTCCCGCCCTGCCGCTGGGACCTCTGAGGACTCCCACCCTGCCGCTGGGACCCTCACCTACTGCTGTCCTCTCTGTGGCTGCATGAAGGGGGCTGGGGGGGGGGTTGTATGAAGGTGTGTTTGTGCGTGCGTGTGTGTGTGTGTGTGTGTGTGTGTGGTTGTATGAAGTTGTGTGTGTGTGTGTGTCTATGTGTGGTTGTATGAAGTCGTGTGTGTCTGTGTGTGTGTGTGTGTGTGTGTGTGTGGTTGTATGAAGTTGTGCGTGTCTGTGTGTGTGTCTGTGTGTGTGAGTGTGTGGTTGTATGAAGTCGTGTGTGTGTGTCTGTGTGTGTGAGTGTGTGGTTGTATGAAGTCGTGTGTGTCTGTGTGTGTGTGTTGTGTGTGTGTGTGTGTGTGAGTGTGTGTGTGTGTGGTTGTATGAAGTTGTGTGTGTGTGTGTGTCTATGTGTGGTTGTATGAAGTCGTGTGTGTCTGTGTGTGTGTGTGTGTGTGAGTGTGTGGTTGTATGAAGTCGTGTGTGTGTGTCTGTGTGTGTGAGTGTGTGGTTGTATGAAGTCGTGTGTGTCTGTGTGTGTGTGTCTGTGTGTGTGTGTGGTTGTATGAAGTTGTGTGTGTGTGTGTGTGTGTGTTGTGTGTGTGTGTGTGTGTGTGTGTGTGTGTGTGTGTGGTTGTATGAAGTTGTGTTTTGTATTCGTGTGCGTGCCAGGCACTTCGATGTGCACGTGTTGTTTTG